>NC_088243.1:89186241-89188741 GCF_036934945.1 Oncorhynchus masou masou
TCCCTCCCTCCCTCCCTCCCTCCCTCCCTCCCTCCCTCCCTCCTAGTACATCTCTCTCTCGTTCTCCCTCCCTCCCTCCCTCCCAGTATCTCTCTCTCATTCTCCCTCCCTCCCTCCCTCCCTCCCTCCCTCCCTCCCTCCCTCCCTCCCTCCCTCCCCCTCCCTCCCTCCTTCCTCCCTCCCTCCCAGTACATCTCTCTCTGACTAACTCCAGGGGTCTCTACGAAGGCCTGATAATGATGAACGTAATACAACTTGATTCAGTATATTCTATCAACCCGCCTGCGGTAGCCATTTGAGTTATACATTTGTTGAAACCAACCGGCTGAAGGCCTCCTCCCCAGCTTGCTACAAGATAACAATTTAAGATACTTTGGTGCGTGCCTGGGAGATGTTAGGGAATAATACAATATAAATGATCCAATCTCATGCTGCTTCTCAGTTTTACTCTGCTAACAGATCCCCGAGGAGTTTACAACCAAGGATGTAGTACAACTACCTCTGTATCTACAGAGCTCAATGTATATAAAATAGCATCAGGTACATAGTGCACTATATCGTGTGGGGAATAGGGTGCCATGTTAGTGCACTATATCGTATGGGGAATAGGGTGCCATGTTAGTGTATTATATCGTATGGGGAATAGGGTGCCATGTTAGTGCACTATATCGTATGGGGAATAGGGTGCCATGTTAGTGTATTATATCGTATGGGGAATAGGGTGCCATGTTAGTGCACTATATCGTATGGGGAATAGGGTGCCATGTTAGTGCACTATATCGTATGGGGAATAGGGTGCAATGTTAGTGCACTATATCGTATGGGGAATAGGGTGCCATGTTAGTGTATTATATAGTATAGGGAATAGGGTGCAATGTTAGTGCACTATATCGTATGGGGAATAGGGTGCAATGTTAGTGCACTATATCGTATGGGGAACAGGGTGCCATGTTAGTGCACTAAATCGTATGGGGAACAGGGTGCCATGTTAGTGTATTATGTAGGGAATTTTTATTTTTCTATTTTATACCTTAACTAGAAAAATCCGTTCAGAACAAATTACTTTTTTAATTGACGTCCTACCGGACACAGTGGGTTAACTGCCTGTTCAGGGGCAGAACGGCAGATTTTCACCTTGTCAGCTCGGGATTTGAGCTGGCAACCTTTCGGTTACTAGTCCAACGCTCTAACCACTAGGCTACCCTGCCGCCCCAAATGACACATTATAGCACTATGACACATTATAGCACTGTGACACATTATAGCAGATATGACACATTATAGCACTACGACACATTAGAGCACTATGACACATTATAGCACTACGACACATTATAGCACTACGACACATTATAGCACTGTGACACATTATAGCACTGTGACACATTATAGCACTACGACACATTATAGCAGATATGGGCGGCAGGGTAGCCTAGTGGTTAGAGCGTTGGACAAGTAACCGAAAGGTTGCAAGTTCGAATCCCCGAGCTGTCAAGGTACAAATCTGTCGTTCTGCCCCTGAACAAGGCAGTTAACACACTGTTCACAGGCCGTCATTGAAAATAATAATTTGTTCTTAACTGACTTGCCTAGTAAAATAAAGGTAAAAAAAATAAAATAGCAGATATGACACATTATAGCACTGTGACACATCATAGCACTACAACACATTATAGCACTGTAACACATTATAGCACTACGACACATTATAGCACTACGACACATTATAGCACTACGACACATTATAGCACTACGACACATTATAGCACTATGACACATTATAGCACTACGACACGTTATAGCAGATATGACACATTATAGCACTATGACACATTATAGCACTACGACACATTATAGCACTACGACACATTATAGCAGATATGACGCATTATAGCACTATGACACATTATAGCACTACGACACATTATAGCACTACGACACTTTATAACACTATGACACATTATAGCACTACGACACGTTATAGCAGATATGACACATTATAGCACTATGACACATTATAGCAGATATGACACATGATAGCACCACGACACATTATAGCAGATATGACACATTATAGCACTGTAACACATTATAGCACTACGACACATTATAGCACTACGACACATTATAGCACTACGACACATTATAGGGTGCCATGTTAGTGAATTATATAAGGTTCCATTTCATATTTGCCCCAGGTAACAGATCGGGAAATTAATTATTCCTGGGGTTTGGCATGCAATGAGAAGCTGTGAGCTGTGTGTGTGGTTGTGTGCGTGTGAGTGTGTGTGTGTGTGTGTGTGTGTGTGCTTGCGGTCATTACTGAGCTTGATTTACTGGTTCCAGCTGGGCAATTGGCCCAAATTGACAGCTTAGGAGAGCTACAAGCAGCTGGATGAGTCTCTCTCTCTCTCTCTCTCTCTCTCTCTCTGTGTCTGTGTCTCTCTTTCTCTCTTCTCTCTCTCTCTCTCTCTCTCTCCTTCTCTCTCTCTCCTTCTCT
>NC_088243.1:89193741-89198741 GCF_036934945.1 Oncorhynchus masou masou
TTTTCCTGATTTAGGCTACATTACTGCTAAATGTCTCATGAGATGAGCAAACGAATAGATGAGCCATACCACATCCACTTCCAGCGTTTTCGAAGTCAAAGAATATATGTGAATGACTTGCTACAGAAAGCGGAGAGAATTTTAGACATAAAAAAAGTTTTTCATATATATATTTTTTTTTAAGTTATATTTTTAGAAACGTTCATTTTTTTCTTGAACGTGAACTTTTAAAATTATATGTAACCTGTAATTATAAATAAAATGTCAAATCTGTTTAAGCACTGAGAAAATACAGAATCTTGCCTAGCCATGATTGGTTGAGATAATGAAGGGGGCTGGGACTGCCACGCCCTGACCTGAGATATCTCTGGTTTCTTTATATTTTGGGTAGGTCAGGGTGTGACTGGGGTGGGTACGCTGGTTTTGTATTGTCTATGGTTTATGTCTAGGGTTCCTGTAGGTCTAGGTGATTTGTATGTCTATGGTGGCCTGATGTGGTTCCCAATCAGAGGCAGCTGTTTATCGTTGTCTCTGATTGGGGATCATATTTAGGCAGCCATTTCACCTTGGTGTTTTGTGGGATCTTGATCTATGTGTACCTAGACTTGACGCTCCGGTACCGCTTGCCGTGCGGTAGCAGAGAGAACAGTCTATGACTTAGGTGGCTGGAGTCTTTAATCATTTTTAGAGCCTTCCTCTGACACCGCCTGGTGTAAAGGTCCTGGGTCGCAGGAAGCTTGGCACCAGTGATGTACGGGGCCGTACGCACTACACTCTTAGGTGCCTTGCGGTCGGAGGCCGAGAAGTTGCCATTCAGTCTTCTGTGAATTATCATAATCCATACAACAGTAAGAGTATACAGTTAAAATTTGAAGATAGCTACATTATTGTACATTATTTTATCAACTGTATCAAAACGTTGTTTTCATTGCGAGGTATTGTTAGCTATATAGTTAGCTAGCTAGACAGCTGCATATAGGTTATAGCTTGCTTCATTCTGAGCCGTTGTTTAAAGATTGCTGGTTGTGTGACAAAGCAACGTTAAAAGCCAATTTATCCTCAATCTGAAAATGTGGTCAGAGGCTCCGTATGGATGGTGTGACGCCTCCGGAGTCACGCAGAGGTTAAGTTCCGTACGGCATCGCTGACCTCCTCTCAAAGGTCTGATTGGTTGATAGTAGTTGAGGGCGGAAGGTCCCGTATAAACACAAACTCACTACTTTGACAACTTCCTTCACAACAGCTCTGCGCTGCTCGGCGAAGCACAATTATGACTTCCCTGACTTCTTCAGAGGCCATATCACCGTAAATGCTGCCAATGCGGGCGTCGGATTGGCAGCTCCTTTAAGATATCTAGCTGAGTGGCTAGTTGCATTCTGCTGTTAATGTTGATTGCTGATGTGCATGGCATGATGTTCATATTTTTCATGTTTGTCATGTTTAACTAGCTAGCTACTGAAAATAGCTACTGTGGTGCTAATTAAACCCCATGCTACATTATAGGGACACATGCTAAGTTGGCTAGCTAGCTAGCTATGATTACATTATATCTAAGTAGCTAGCTAGCTAATGGACTATAGATTTTGAGGTTGTTAAACCAGCTGGCTAGATAGCTGAATACCATTTACCTCGAGACAACTGATAATTACGTAGCTAAATATTTGCTAAATCTAGCTAGTTATCTTGTGTCTGTATTGTGTCTGCAATTGGGTTGACAGGTAGTCTAATGGTTAGAGTTTTGGACTAGTAACCGAAAGGTTGCTAGTTCGAATCCTCGAGCTCACAAGATAAAAATGTGTTATTCTGCCCTTGAACAAGGCATTTAACCCACTGTTCCTAAACTGTCATTGTAAATAAAAATAATGTCTTACCTGACTTGCCTAGTGAAATACATAAAACAAATGCATTGTCATCGTTTAGATGGAAGCAGGTTAAGTGTGTATGGGGCATTTCAGCACAATAGCAGTCAACAGGAGGGGGGTTCTAAACTGACATTGTGAATAGTTTTCAGATGGTACTACCATGGATCATATAGCTTTTTGATTTAGAATCTTAGGAGTCTTTAAGTATTATATATATATATATATATACACTACCGTTCAAAAGTTTGGGGTCACTTACAAATATCCTTGTTTTTTATTAGAAAAGCAAAAAAAAAATTGTCCATTAAAATAACATAAAATTTATGAGAAATTCAGTGTAGACATTGTTTACATTTACATTTACATTTAAGTCATTTAGCAGACGCTCTTATCCAGAGCGACTTACAAATTGGTGAATTCACCTTCTGACATCCAGTGGAACAGCCACTTTACAATAGTGCATCTAAATCATTAAGGGGGGGTGGTGAGAAGGATTACTTATCTTATCCTAGGTATTCCTTGAAGAGGTGGGGTTTCAGGTGTCTCCGGAAGGTGGTGATTGACTCCGCTGTCCTTGTTAATGTAAATTACTACTGTAGCTGGAAACGGCAGATCTTTGATGGAATATCTACATAGGAGTACAGAGGCCCATTATCAGCAACCATCACTCCTATGTTCCAATGGCATGTTGTGTTAGCTAATCGAAGTTTATAATTTTAAAAGGCTAATTGTGCCACGACTCCCACCGAAGGTGGCTCTACTGCCTGTTCGGGCGGTGCTCGGCTCCCCTGCCTGTTCGGGCGGTGCTCGGCTCCCCTGCCTGTTCGGGCGGTGCTCGGCTCCCCTGCCTGTTCGGGCGGTGCTCAGCTCCCCTGCCTGTTCGGGCGGTGCTCGGCTCCCCTGCCTGTTCGGGCGGTGCTCGGCTCCCCTGCCTGTTCGGGCGGTGCTCGGCTCCCCTGCCTGTTCGGGCGGTGCTCGGCTCCCCTGCCTGTTCGGGCGGTGCTCGGCTCTCCTGCCTGTTCGGGCGGTGCTCGGCTCCCCTGCCTGTTCGGGCGGTGCTCGGCTCCCCTGCCTGTTCAGGCGGTGCTCGGCACTCCTGCCTGTTCGGGCGGTGCTCTGTTCCCCTGCCTGTTCGGGCGGTGCTCGGCACTCCTGCCTGTTCGGGCGGTGCTCGGCACTCCTGCCTGTTCGGGCGGTGCTCTGTTCCCCTGCCTGTTCGGGCGGTGCTCGGCTCCCCTGCCTGTTCGGGCGGTGCTCGGCTCCCCTGCCTGTTCGGGCGGTGCTCGGCTCCCCTGCCTGTTCGGGCGGTACTCGGCTCTCCTGCCTGTTCGGGCGGTGCTCGGCTCCCCTGCCTGTTCGGGCGGTGCTCGGCTCCCCTGCCTGTTCGGGCGGTGCTCGGCTCTCCTGCCTGTTCGGGCGGTGCTCTGTTCCCCTGCCTGTTCGGGCGGTGCTCGGCTCCCCTGCCTGTTCGGGCGGTGCTCGGCTCCCCTGCCTGTTCGGGCGGTGCTCGGCTCTCCTGCCTGTTTGGGCGGTGCTCTGTTCCCCTGCCTGTTCGGGCGGTGCTCGGCTCCCCTGCCTGTTCGGGCGGTGCTCGGCTCCCCTGCCTGTTCGGGCGGTGCTCGGCTCCCCTGCCTGTTCGGGCGGTGCTCGGCTCCCCTGCCTGTTCGGGCGGTGCTCGGCTCCCCTGCCTGTTCGGGCGGTGCTCGGCTCCCCTGCCTGTTCGGGCGGTGCTCGGCTCTCCTGCCTGTTCGGGCGGTGCTCTGTTCCCCTGCCTGTTCGGGCGGTGCTCGCTCCCCTGCCTGTTCGGGCGGTGCTCGGCTCCCCTGCCTGTTCGGGCGGTGCTCGGCTCTCCTGCCTGTTTGGGCGGTGCTCTGTTCCCCTGCCTGTTCGGGCGGTGCTCGGCTCCCCTGCCTGTTCGGGCGGTGCTCGGCTCCCCTGCCTGTTCGGGCGGTGCTCGGCTCCCCTGCCTGTTCGGGCAGTGCTCGGCTCCCCTGCCTGTTCGGGCGGTGCTCGGCTCTCCTGCCTGTTCGGGCGGTGCTCTGTTCCCCTGCCTGTTCGGGCGGTGCTCGGCTCCCCTGCCTGTTCGGGCGGTGCTCGGCTCTCCTGCCTGTTTGGGCGGTGCTCTGTTCCCCTGCCTGTTCGGGCGGTGCTCGGCTCCCCTGCCTGTTCGGGCGGTGCTCGGCTCCCCTGCCTGTTCGGGCGGTGCTCGGCTCCCCTGCCTGTTCGGGCGGTGCTCGGCTCTCCTGCCTGTTCGGGCGGTGCTCGGTTCTCCTGCCTGTTCGGCTGGTGCTCGGCGGTTGTCGTCGCCGGTCTAGTAGCCGCCATCGATCCCTTTTTCCTTTTCTGTTAGTTTAGTCTCATTAGTCTTATTAGTTGCACCTGTTCCTTTTTGTGTTTCTTGATTTTTGGTCTATTCAAGCCTGTTAGGGCCGCTTAGGTTTGTGAGGGATTCATTTTTGTTCTCTGTCGGTTGTGGATGTGTTCTCGTTGTCCCCGGACAGTTTGTCTGTGTTTGGGCTGGTGTTATGCGCCCTGTATTTGGCGTGACCGTTTGTCCTGTGTGTTATCCTGTATTTGGCGTGACCGTTTGTCCTGTGTGTTATCCTGTATTTGGCGTGACCGTTTGTCCTGTGTGTTATCCTGTATTTGGCGTGACCGTTTGTCCTGTGTGTTATCCTGTATTTGGCGTGACCGTTTGTCCTGTGTGTTATCCTGTATTTGGCGTGACCGTTTGTCCTGTGTGTTATCCTGTATTTGGCGTGACCGTTTGTCCTGTGTGTTATCCTGTATTTGGCGTGACCGTTTGTCCTGTGTGTTATCCTGTATTTGGCGTGACCGTTTGTCCTGTGTGTTATCCTGTATTTGGCGTGACCGTTTGTCCTGTGTGTTATCCTGTATTTGGCGTGACCGTTTGTCCTGTGTGTTATCCTGTATTTGGCGTGACCGTTTGTCCTGTGTGCTATCCTGTATTTGGCGTGACCGTTTGTCCTGTGTGTTATCCTGTATTTGGCGTGACCGTTTGTCCTGTGTGTTATCCTGTATTTGGCGTGACCGTTTGTCCTGTGTGCTATCCTGTATTTGGCGTGACCGTTTGTCCTGTGTGTTATCCTGTATTTGGCGTGACCGTTTGTCCTGTGT
>NC_088243.1:89201241-89318741 GCF_036934945.1 Oncorhynchus masou masou
TGACAGATGGAGAGAGGGGCAGAGTGATGCTGAAGAGGGGAAGAACTACTCTCTCCCGGGGACAACTTAAGAAGACATTTAGTTCTGTCTTTCTTTCTGTTTTATTTTATACGGTTGTTCTAATCTGCTACTGCGGGCGGAACGCATTGAGCTGGCGCTGGAAGGTCAAGCGTTACGGCACATTAGAAGTACATCTAGTCGATCCCTGATCACCTTTTAGATTCTGATGTGAGGTACACAAACACCTTTTCCTTGATGTGATTAGCGGAGCTTGTCTGTCCATAAACGTGTTTTCTCTCTAGTTTCCACCTCACTCACAATGCTCTAATCACTCACATCACCCTAATCACTCACATCGCTCTAATGAACCCCTAGTGTGCTCCAATGAACCCCTAGTGTGCTCTAATGAACCCCTAGTGTGCTCCAATGAACCCCTACTGTGCTCTAATGAACCCCTAATATGCTCCAATGAACCCCTAGTGTGCTCTAATGAACCCCTAGTGTGCTCTAATGAACCCCTAGTGTGCTCTAATGAACCCCTAGTGTGGTCTAATGAACCCCTGGTGTGCTCTAATGAGCCCCTAGTGTGCTCTAATGAACCCCTAGTGTGCTCTAATGAACCCCTAGTGTGCTCTAATGAACCCCTAGTGTGGTCTAATGAACCCCTGGTGTGCTCTAATGAGCCCCTAGTGTGCTCTAATGAATCCCTAGTGTGCTCTTATGAACTCCTACTGTGGTCTAATGAACACCTAGTGTGATCTAATGAGCCCCTAGTGTGCTCTAATGAACACCTAGTGTGCTCTAATGAACACCTAGGGTGCTCTAATGACTAATGAGCCCCTAGTGTGCTCTAATGAACAGCTAATGTGCTCTAATGAACACCTAGGGTGCTCTATTGAACACCTAGTGTGCTCTAATGAATAATGAGCCCCTAGTGTGATCTCATGAGCCCCTAGTGTGCTCTTATGAACACCTAGTGTGCTCTAATGAATAAGGAACCCCTAGTGTGCTCGAATTAACCCCTAGTGTGCTCTTATGAACACCTAGTGTGCTCTAATGAATAAGGAACCCCTAGTGTGCTCGAATTAACCCCTAGTGTGCTCTAATGAACTCCTAGTGTTGTAAGCAGCCAATATCTTCAGCTTTTCAAAATATTTTTACCTAATGGCTATAATTCCTGGAAAAATTCCCTTTGTTCATCACCGGTAAGACGGTATCCTGATTATACCAGGGGACAGTTATGAGTTTGTCCCTCTGACAACCTCCGGATGAAGAGCATCAATCAACATAAACTCTACAAATAATTCCTCCCGCCATTTACTTTTTTTCAGAACTGTATGTTTATACAGCAGCAAGGGTGTTCTGTCTCTTCTCTCCTCCTCTCTCACAGTCATCAGGCCTGGGGCGATAGGAGAATGTCATAGAACATCTATGGACTGAATATACTCTCCTGCAACCCACCTCACCCAATGTGGTACTGCTATGCTATTTTTATACTTTAGAACCGGAACCCCCGTCAGCAGCTAGCCAGCTACTAGCTACTAGCTAGTAGTCAGTTAGTCACTGCTAGCGGTCTACACTGTTAACTCGGACACCAGCCAGTCTCAGCTCGGTCAATACCTGCCAGTCTGCACAGCACAATATCAACCCAGAGCATATCGGACTGCTTTTTCTCTACCACATCTCCAGATTCCTTATGAAAGCTCTGAACCTTTACACCGGATCATCACAGCTAGCTAGCTGCAATCTGAGTGGCTACTTCTGGCTAATGTCTCTGTCCAGAAGCAAGCACCAGTTAGCCTTGAGCTAGACTCGGGTTAGGCCCATCTCCCGGCTAGCCGAAGAGGTCCACCAGCTAATTTTAGGGCTACAATACCTCTTTTGTCAATTGGCCTTGACACTTTACTGTCAACACGGAGCACAAACGATCACGACTGGTCTGCCGACACGGAGCCCCACCGATCCATCACGACTGGTCTGCCGACGTAATCGTCCAAGGTGGATTCAACAGGCTCTTCCGTTGCGAAGTCGCTGGAGGCTCATCTGCGAGCCCCGACCTGCTAGCTGTCTGAATCGCCATGTCTCCAGCTCGCCTAGCGTAGTAGCGACAACTGAATCGGCTCCCTGACTCACCTACCATACCCTTGTCTGTACATTATGCCCTGAATATTTTCTTCCACGCCCAGAAATCTGCTCCTTTTACTCTCTGTTCCGAACGCACTAGACGACCAGTTCTTATAGCCTTTAGCCTTAGCATTATCCTACTCCTTATCTGTTACTCTGGTGATGTAGAGGTTATCCCAGGCCCTGCATCCACTAACACCACTCCCCAGGCGCTCTCATTTGTTGACTTCTGTAACTGTAAAAGCCTTGGTTTCATGCATGTTAACATCAGAAGCCTCCTCCCTAAGTTTGTTTTATTCAATGCTTCAGCACACTCCACCAACCCGGACGTCCTAGCCGTGTCTGAATCCTGGCTTAGGAAGGCCACAAATTCCTGAAATTTCCATCCTCAAGTACCACATTTTCCGACAAGATAGAACTGCCAAAGGGGGCGGTGATGCAATCTACTGCAGAGATAGCCTGCAGAGTTCTGTCTTACTATCCATGTCTGTGCCCAAACAATTCGAGCTTCTAAATCCATCTTTCCAGAAACAAGTCTCTCACCATTGCCGCTTGTTATAGACCCCCCTCAACCCCCAGTTGTGCCCTGGATACCATATGTGAATTGATTGCCCATCTATCTTCAGAGTTCGTACTGTTAGGTGACCTAAACTGGGATATGCTTAACACCCCGGCCGTCCTACTATCTAAGCTACCAGGTACAACCCTAAATCCGTAACCATGGGCACCCTCTTAGATATCATCCTGACCAACTGGCCCTCTAAATTCACATCTGCTGTCTTAAACCAGGATCTCAGCCATCACTGCCTCATTGCCTGCGTCCGTAATGGGTCCGCAGTCAAACGACCCCCACTCATCACTGTCAAATGCACCCTAAAACACTTCAGTGAGCAGGCCTTTATAAATCGACCTGGCCTGGGTATCCTGGAAGGATATTGATCTCATCCGGTCAGTAGAGGATGTCTGGTTGCTCTTTAAATAACCATACCCCATTCAGAATTTTTTTAGAACTAAGAACAGTATAGCCCTTGGTTCAGCCCAGACTTGACTGCCTTGATCAGCACAAAAATATCCTTTGGCTTTCTGCATTAGCATTGACTAGCCCCCGCGATATGCAACTTTTCAGGGAAGTCAGGAACCAATACACACAGTCAGTCAGGAAAGCTAAGGCTAGCTTTTTAAAACAGAAATTTGCATCCTGTAGCACTAATTCCAAAATGTTCTGAGACACTGTAAAGTCCATGGAGAAAAAGAGAACCTCCTCCCAGCTGCCCACTGCACTTAGTCTAGGAAACACTGTCACCACCAATAAATCAATGATAATTGATCATTTTCAAAAAGCATTTTTCTACGGCTGGCCATGCATTCCAACTGGCTACTCATACCCAGGCCAACAGCTCTGCACCCCCTGCAGCAACTTGCCCAAGCCCCCAAACTAGACCCAAAATGTTATAGACCTAAATCCATCCTGCCCTGCCTTTCTAAAATCTTCGAAAGCCAAGTTAACAAACAGATCACCGAACATTTCGAATCCCACCGAATCTTCTCCACTATCTGGTTTCCGAGCTGGTCATGGGTGCACCTCAGCCATGCTCAAGGTCCTAAATGATATCATAACTGCCATCAATAAAAGACTGTACTGTCCCTCGGTACATATTCGTTGCCAAACCCACTGGCTCCAGGTCATCTATAAGTCTTTGCTAGGTAAAGCCCCGCCTTATCTCAGCTCACTGCTCACCATAGCAACACCCACCCGTAGCACGCGCTCCAGAAGGTATATTTCACTGGTCACCCCCAAAGCCAATTCCTCCTTTGGCCGCCTTTCCTTCCAGTTCTCTGCTGCCAATAACTGGAATGAATTGCCAAAATCACTGAAGCTGGAGACATATCTCCCTCTCTAACATTAAGCATTAGCTGTCAGAGTAGTTTACCAATCACTGTACCTGTACACAGCCAATCTGTAAATAGCACACCCAGCTACCTCATCCCCATATTGTTATTTATCGTCTTGCTCTTTTGCACCTCAGTATCTCTACTTGCACATCATCTATCACTCCAGGGTTAATGCTACATTACAATTATTTCACCTCCATGGCCTATTTATTGCCGTACCTCCCTAATCTTCTACATTTGCACTTAATCAGCATTTAACTGATTATCTCTGTCTACAAGGGGTCACCTCTGACTGATTATCTCTGTCTACAAGGGGTCACCTCTGACTGATTATCTCTGTATACAAGGGGTCACCTCTGACTGATTCTCTCTGTCTACAAGGGGTCACCTCTGACTGATTATCTCTGTCTACATGTGGTCACCTCTGACTGATTATCTCTGTCTACAAGGGGTCACCTCTGACTGATTCTCTCTGTCTACAAGGGGTCACCTCTGACTGATTATCTCTGTCTACATGTCGTCACCTCTGACTGATTATCTCTGTCTACATGTGGTCAACTCTGACTGATTATCTCTGTCTACATGTGGTCACCTCTGACTGATTATCTCTGTCTACATGTGGTCACCTCTGACTGATTATCTCTGTCTACAAGGGGTCACCTCTGACTGATTCTCTCTGTCTACAAGGGGTCACCTCTGACTGATTCTCTCTGTCTACATGTGGTCACCTCTGACTGATTCTCTCTGTCTACAAGGGGTCACCTCTGACTGATTCTCTCTGTCTACATGTGGTCACCTCTGACTGATTATCTCTGTCTACATGTGGTCACCTCTGACTGATTATCTCTGTCTACAAGGGGTCACCTCTGACTGATTCTCTCTGTCTACAAGGGGTCACCTCTGACTGATTCTCTCTGTCTACAAGGGGTCACCTCTGACTGATTCTCTCTGTCTACAAGGGGTCACCTCTGACTGGTTATCTCTGTCTACAAGGGGTCACCTCTGACTGATTCTCTCTGTCTACAAGGGGTCACCTCTGACTGATTATCTCTGTCTACATGTGGTCACCTCTGACTGATTATCTCTGTCTACATGTGGTCACCTCTGACTGATTATCTCTGTCTACATGTGGTCACCTCTGACTGATTATCTCTGTCTACATGTGGTCACCTCTGACTGATTATCTCTGTCTACATGTGGTCACCTCTGACTGATTCTCTCTGTCTACAAGGGGTCACCTCTGACTGATTCTCTCTGTCTACAAGGGGTCACCTCTGACTGATTCTCTCTGTCTACATGTGGTCACCTCTGACTGATTATCTCTGTCTACATGTGGTCACCTCTGACTGATTCTCTCTGTCTACAAGGGGTCACCTCTGACTGATTATCTCTGTATACAAGGGGTCACCTCTGACTGATTCTCTCTGTCTACAAGGGGTCACCTCTGACTGATTCTCTCTGTCTACAAGGGGTCACCTCTGACTGATTCTCTCTGTCTAGAATGGTTAACTTGTAACAGATTCTCTCTGTCTATAATGGTTAACTTGTAACAGATTCTCTCTGTCTATAATGGTTAACTTGTAACAGATTCTCTCTGTCTATAATGGTTAACTTGTAACAGATGCTCTCTGTCTATAATGGTTAACTTGTAACAGATTCTCTCTATAACAGTTAACTTCCAACAGATTCTCTCTGTCTATAATGGTTAACTTGTAACAGATTCTCTCTGTCTATAATGGTTAACTTGTAACAGATTCTCTCTGTCTATAATGGTTAACTTGTAACAGATTCTCTCTGTCTATAATGGTTAACTTGTAACAGATTCTCTCTGTCTATAATGGTTAACTTGTAACTCTCTGTCTATAATGGTTAACTTGTAACAGATTCTCTCTGTCTATAACAGTTAACTTGTAACTCTCTGTCTATAACGGTTAACTTGTAACAGACTCTCTCTGTCTAAAACAGTTAACTTGTTACAGATTCTCTCTGTCTATAATGGTTAACTTGCAACAGATTCTCTCTGTCTATAATGGTTAACTTGTAACAGATTCTCTCTGTCTATAATGGTTAACTTGTAACAGATTATCTCTCTCTATAATGGTTAACTTGTAACAGATTCTCTCTGTCTATAATGGTTAACTTGTAACAGATTCTCTCTGTCTATAATGGTTAACTTGCAACAGATTCTCTCTGTCTATAATGGTTAACTTGTAACTCTCTGTCTATAATGGTTAACTTGCAACAGAGTCTCTCTGTCTATAATGGTTAACTTGTAACAGATTCTCTCTGTCTATAATGGTTAACTTGTAACTCTCTGTCTATAGTGGTTAACTTGTAACAGATTCTCTCTGTCTATAACAGTTAACTTGCAACAGATTCTCTCTGTCTATAATGGTTAACTTGTAACAGATTCTCTCTGTCTATAATGGTTAACTTGTAACAGATTCTCTCTGTCTATAATGGTTAACTTGTAACAGATTCTCTCTGTCTATAATGGTTAACTTGTAACTCTCTGTCTATAATGGTTAACTTGCAACAGATTCTCTCTGTCTATAATGGTTAACTTGTAACAGATTCTCTCTGTCTATAATGGTTAACTTGTAACAGATTCTCTCTGTCTATAATGGTTAACTTGTAACAGATTATCTCTGTCTATAATGGTTAACTTGTAACAGATTCTCTCTGTCTATAACGGTTAACTTGTAACTCTCTGTCTATAATGGTTAACTTGTAACAGATTCTCTCTCTCTATAATGGTTAACTTGTAACAGATTCTCTCTCTCTATAATGGTTAACTTGTAACAGATTCTCTCTCTCTATAATGGTTAACTTGTAACAGATTCTCTCTGTCTATAATGGTTCACCCTGTAACAGATTCTCTCTGTCTATAATGGTTAACTTGTAACAGATTCTCTCTCTCTATAACGGTTAACTTGTAACAGATTCTCTCTGTAAATAACGGTCAACTTGTAACAGATTCTCTCTGTAAATAACGGTTAACTTGTAACAGATTCTCTATGTCTATAATGGTTAACTTGTAACAGATTCTCTCTGTAAATAACGGTCAACTTGTAACAGATTCTCTCTGTAAATAACGGTTAACTTGTAACAGATTCTCTCTCTCTATAACAGTTAACTTGTAACAGATTCTCTCTGCCTATAATGGTTAACTTGTAACAGATTCTCTCTGCCTATAATGGTTAACTGGTAACAGATTCTCTCTGTCTATAATGGTTAACTTGTAACTCTCTGTCTATAATGGTTAACTTGTAACAGATTCTCTCTGTCTATAATGGTTAACTTGTAACAGATTCTCTCTGTCTATAATGGTTAACTTGTAACAGATTCTCTCTCTCTATAATGGTTAACTTGTAACAGATTCTCTCTGTCTATAATGGTTAACTTGTAACTCTCTGTCTATAATGGTTAACTTGTAACAGATTCTCTCTGTCTATAATGGTTAACTTGTAACAGATTCTCTCTCTCTATAATTGTTAACTTGTAACAGATTCTCTCTGCCTATAACGGTTAACTTGTAACAGATTCTCTCTGTCTATAATGGTTAACTTGTAACATATTCTCTCTCTCTATAATGGTTAACTTGTAACAGATTCTCTCTGTCTATAATGGTTAACTTGTAACTCTCTGTCTATAATGGTTAACTTGTAACAGATTCTCTCTGTCTATAATGGTTAACTTGTAACAGATTCTCTCTCTATAATGGTTAACTTGTAACAGATTCTCTCTCTCCATAACGGTTAACTTGTAACAGATTCTCTCTGTCTATAATGGTTAACTTGTAACAGATTCTCTCTGTCTATAATGGTTAACTTGTAACAGATTCTCTCTCTCTATAATGGTTAACTTGTAACAGATTCTCTCTCTCCATAACGGTTAACTTGTAACAGTTTCTCTCTGTCTATAATGGTTAACTTGTAACAGATTCTCTCTGTCTATAATGGTTAACTTGTAACAGATTTTCTCTCTCTATAATGGTTAACTTGTAACAGATTCTCTCTGTCTATAATGGTTAACTTGTAACAGATTCTCTATGTCTATAATGGTTAACTTGTAACAGATTCTCTCTGTCTATAATGGTTAACTTGTAACAGATTCTCTCTGCCTATAATGGTTAACTGGTAACAGATTCTCTCTGTCTATAATGGTTAACTTGTAACTCTCTGTCTATAATGGTTAACTTGTAACAGATTCTCTCTCTCTATAATGGTTAACTTGTAACAGATTCTCTCTCTATAATGGTTAACTTGTAACAGATTCTCTCTCTCTATAATGGTTAACTTGTAACAGATTCTCTCTGTCTATAACGGTTAACTTGTAACTCTCTGTCTATAATGGTTAACTTGTAACAGATTCTCTCTCTATAATGGTTAACTTGTAACAGATTCTCTCTCTCTATAATGGTAAACTTGTAACAGATTCTCTCTCTCTATAATGGTTAACTTGTAACAGATTCTCTCTGTCTATAATGGTTCACTTGTAACAGATTCTCTCTGTCTATAATGGTTAACTTGAAACAGATTCTCTCTCTATAACGGTTAACTTGTAACAGATTCTCTCTGTAAATAACGGTCAACTTGTAACAGATTCTCTCTGTAAATAACGGTTAACTTGTAACAGATTCTCTATGTCTATAATGGTTAACTTGTAACAGATTCTCTCTGTAAATAACGGTCAACTTGTAACAGATTCTCTCTGTAAATAACGGTTAACTTGTAACAGATTCTCTCTCTCTATAACAGTTAACTTGTAACAGATTCTCTCTGCCTATAATGGTTAACTTGTAACAGATTCTCTCTGCCTATAATGGTTAACTGGTAACAGATTCTCTCTGTCTATAATGGTTAACTTGTAACTCTCTGTCTATAATGGTTAACTTGTAACAGATTCTCTCTGTCTATAATGGTTAACTTGTAACAGATTCTCTCTGTCTATAATGGTTAACTTGTAACAGATTCTCTCTCTATAATGGTTAACTTGTAACAGATTCTCTCTGTCTATAATGGTTAACTTGTAACTCTCTGTCTATAATGGTTAACTTGTAACAGATTCTCTCTGTCTAGAATGGTTAACTTGTAACAGATTCTCTCTGTCTATAATGGTTAACTTGTAACAGATTCTCTCTGTCTATAATGGTTAACTTGTAACAGATTCTCTCTGTCTATAATGGTTAACTTGTAACAGATGCTCTCTGTCTATAATGGTTAACTTGTAACAGATTCTCTCTATAACAGTTAACTTCCAACAGATTCTCTCTGTCTATAATGGTTAACTTGTAACAGATTCTCTCTCTCCATAACGGTTAACTTGTAACAGTTTCTCTCTGTCTATAATGGTTAACTTGTAACAGATTCTCTCTCTCTATAATGGTTAACTTGTAACAGATTCTCTCTCTCTATAATGGTTAACTTGTAACAGATTCTCTCTCTCTATAATGGTTAACTTGTAACAGATTCTCTCTGTCTATAACGGTTAACTTGTAACTCTCTGTCTATAATGGTTAACTTGTAACAGATTCTCTCTCTCTATAATGGTTAACTTGTAACAGATTCTCTCTCTATAATGGTTAACTTGTAACAGATTCTCTCTCTCTATAATGGTTAACTTGTAACAGATTCTCTCTGTCTATAATGGTTCACTTGTAACAGATTCTCTCTGTCTATAATGGTTAACTTGTAACAGATTCTCTCTCTATAACGGTTAACTTGTAACAGATTCTCTCTGTAAATAACGGTCAACTTGTAACAGATTCTCTCTGTAAATAACGGTTAACTTGTAACAGATTCTCTATGTCTATAATGGTTAACTTGTAACAGATTCTCTCTGTAAATAACGGTCAACTTGTAACAGATTCTCTCTGTAAATAACGGTTAACTTGTAACAGATTCTCTCTCTCTATAACAGTTAACTTGTAACAGATTCTCTCTGCCTATAATGGTTAACTTGTAACAGATTCTCTCTGCCTATAATGGTTAACTGGTAACAGATTCTCTCTGTCTATAATGGTTAACTTGTAACTCTCTGTCTATAATGGTTAACTTGTAACAGATTCTCTCTGTCTATAATGGTTAACTTGTAACAGATTCTCTCTGTCTATAATGGTTAACTTGTAACAGATTCTCTCTGTCTATAATGTTTAACTTGTAACTCTCTGTCTATAATGGTTAACTTGTAACAGATTCTCTCTGTCTAGAATGGTTAACTTGTAACAGATTCTCTCTGTCTATAATGGTTAACTTGTAACAGATTCTCTCTGTCTATAATGGTTAACTTGTAACAGATTCTCTCTGTCTATAATGGTTAACTTGTAACAGATGCTCTCTGTCTATAATGGTTAACTTGTAACAGATTCTCTCTATAACAGTTAACTTCCAACAGATTCTCTCTGTCTATAATGGTTAACTTGTAACAGATTCTCTCTCTCCATAACGGTTAACTTGTAACAGTTTCTCTCTGTCTATAATGGTTAACTTGTAACAGATTCTCTCTCTCTATAATGGTTAACTTGTAACAGATTCTCTCTCTCTATAATGGTTAACTTGTAACAGATTCTCTCTGTCTATAACGGTTAACTTGTAACAGATTCTCTCTGTCTATAATGGTTAACTTGTAACAGATTTTCTCTCTCTATAATGGTTAACTTGTAACAGATTCTCTTGTCTATAATGGTTAACTTGTAACAGATTCTCTCTGTCTATAATGGTTAACTTGTAACAGATTCTCTCTGTCTATAATGGTTAACTTGTAACAGATTCTCTCTGCCTATAATGGTTAACTGGTAACAGATTCTCTCTGTCTATAATGGTTAACTTGTAACTCTCTGTCTATAATGGTTAACTTGTAACAGATTCTCTCTCTCTATAATGGTTAACTTGTAACAGATTCTCTCTCTCTATAATGGTTAACTTGTAACAGATTCTCTCTCTCTATAATGGTTAACTTGTAACAGATTCTCTCTGTCTATAACGGTTAACTTGTAACTCTCTGTCTATAATGGTTAACTTGTAACAGATTCTCTCTCTCTATAATGGTTAACTTGTAACAGATTCTCTCTCTATAATGGTTAACTTGTAACAGATTCTCTCTCTCTATAATGGTTAACTTGTAACAGATTCTCTCTGTCTATAATGGTTCACTTGTAACAGATTCTCTCTGTCTATAATGGTTAACTTGTAACAGATTCTCTCTCTATAACGGTTAACTTGTAACAGATTCTCTCTGTAAATAACGGTCAACTTGTAACAGATTCTCTCTGTAAATAACGGTTAACTTGTAACAGATTCTCTATGTCTATAATGGTTAACTTGTAACAGATTCTCTCTGTAAATAACGGTCAACTTGTAACAGATTCTCTCTGTAAATAACGGTTAACTTGTAACAGATTCTCTCTCTCTATAACAGTTAACTTGTAACAGATTCTCTCTGCCTATAATGGTTAACTTGTAACAGATTCTCTCTGCCTATAATGGTTAACTGGTAACAGATTCTCTCTGTCTATAATGGTTAACTTGTAACTCTCTGTCTATAATGGTTAACTTGTAACAGATTCTCTCTGTCTATAATGGTTAACTTGTAACAGATTCTCTCTGTCTATAATGGTTAACTTGTAACAGATTCTCTCTCTCTATAATGGTTAACTTGTAACAGATTCTCTCTGTCTATAATGGTTAACTTGTAACTCTCTGTCTATAATGGTTAACTTGTAACAGATTCTCTCTGTCTAGAATGGTTAACTTGTAACAGATTCTCTCTGTCTATAATGGTTAACTTGTAACAGATTCTCTCTGTCTATAATGGTTAACTTGTAACAGATTCTCTCTGTCTATAATGGTTAACTTGTAACAGATGCTCTCTGTCTATAATGGTTAACTTGTAACAGATTCTCTCTATAACAGTTAACTTCCAACAGATTCTCTCTGTCTATAATGGTTAACTTGTAACAGATTCTCTCTGTCTATAATGGTTAACTTGTAACAGATTCTCTCTGTCTATAATGGTTAACTTGTAACAGATTCTCTCTGTCTATAATGGTTAACTTGTAACAGATTCTCTCTGTCTATAATGGTTAACTTGTAACAGATTCTCTCTGTCTATAATGGTTAACTTGTAACTCTCTCTCTATAATGGTTAACTTGTAACAGATTCTCTCTGTCTATAATGGTTAACTTGTAACTCTCTGTCTATAATGGTTAACTTGTAACAGATTCTCTCTGTCTATAACAGTTAACTTGTAACTCTCTGTCTATAACGGTTAACTTGTAACATACTCTCTCTGTCTAAAACAGTTAACTTGTTACAGATTCTCTCTGTCTATAATGGTTAACTTGCAACAGATTCTCTCTGTCTATAATGGTTAACTTGTAACAGATTCTCTCTGTCTATAATGGTTAACTTGTAACAGATTATCTCTCTCTATAATGGTTAACTTGTAACAGATTCTCTCTGTCTATAATGGTTAACTTGTAACAGATTCTCTCTGTCTATAATGGTTAACTTGCAACAGATTCTCTCTGTCTATAATGGTTAACTTGTAACTCTCTGTCTATAATGGTTAACTTGCAACAGAGTCTCTCTGTCTATAATGGTTAACTTGTAACAGATTCTCTCTGTCTATAATGGTTAACTTGTAACTCTCTGTCTATAATGGTTAACTTGTAACAGATTCTCTCTGTCTATAACAGTTAACTTGCAACAGATTCTCTCTGTCTATAATGGTTAACTTGTAACAGATTCTCTCTGTCTATAATGGTTAACTTGTAACAGATTCTCTCTGTCTATAATGGTTAACTTGTAACAGATTCTCTCTGTCTATAATGGTTAACTTGTAACTCTCTGTCTATAATGGTTAACTTGCAACAGATTCTCTCTGTCTATAATGGTTAACTTGTAACAGATTCTCTCTGTCTATAATGGTTAACTTGTACCAGATTCTCTCTGCCTATAATGGTTAACTTGTAACAGATTCTCTCTCTCTATAATGGTTAACTTGTAACAGATTCTCTCTCTCTATAATGGTTAACTTGTAACAGATTCTCTCTGTCTATAACGGTTAACTTGTAACTCTCTGTCTATAATGGTTAACTTGTAACAGATTCTCTCTCTCTATAATGGTTAACTTGTAACAGATTCTCTCTCTCTATAATGGTTAACTTGTAACAGATTCTCTCTCTCTATAATGGTTAACTTGTAACAGATTCTCTCTGTCTATAATGGTTCACTTGTAACAGATTCTCTCTGTCTATAATGGTTAACTTGTAACAGATTCTCTCTCTCTATAACGGTTAACTTGTAACAGATTCTCTCTGTAAATAACGGTCAACTTGTAACAGATTCTCTCTGTAAATAACGGTTAACTTGTAACAGATTCTCTATGTCTATAATGGTGTCAACATCGCAGCCACTACCAGCTAGCCTACTCCAGCAGTACTGTTTCATTTCAATCATTTTAGTCAATAAGATTCTTGCTACGTAAGCTTAACTTTCTGAACATTCGAGACGTGTAGTCCACTTGTCATTCCAATCTCCTTTGCATTAGCGTAGCCTCTTCTGTACCCTGTTAACTATGTGTCTATCTATCCCTGTTCTCTCCTCTCTGCACAGACCATACAAACGCTCCACACCGCGTGGCCGCGGCCACCCTAATCTGGTGGTCCCAGCGCGCACGACCCACGTGGAGTTCCTGGTCTCCGGTAGCCTCTGGAACTGCCGATCTGCGGCCAACAAGGCAGAGTTCATCTCAGCCTATGCCTCCCTCCAGTCCCTCGACTTCCTGGCACTGACGGAAACATGGATCACCACAGATAACACTGCTACTCCTACTGCTCTCTCTTCGTCCGCCCACGTGTTCTCGCACACCCCGAGAGCTTCTGGTCAGCGGGGTGGTGGCACCGGGATCCTCATCTCTCCCAAGTGGTCATTCTCTCTCTCTCCCCTTACCCATCTATCTATCGCCTCCTTTGAATTCCATGCTGTCACAGTTACCAGCCCTTTCAAGCTTAACATTCTTATCATTTATCGCCCTCCAGGTTCCCTCGGAGAGTTCATCAATGAGCTTGATGCCTTGATAAGCTCCTTTCCTGAGGACGGCTCACCTCTCACAGTCCTGGGCGACTTTAACCTCCCCACGTCTACCTTTGACTCATTCCTCTCTGCCTCCTTCTTTCCACTCCTCTCCTCTTTTGACCTCACCCTCTCACCTTCCCCCTACTCACAAGGCAGGCAATACGCTCGACCTCATCTTTACTAGATGCTGTTCTTCCACTAACCTCACTGCAACTCCCCTCCAAGTCTCCGACCACTACCTTGTATCCTTTTCCCTCTCGCTCTCATCCAACACTTCCCACACTGCCCCTACTCGGATGGTATCGCGCCGTCCCAACCTTCGCTCTCTCTCCCCCGCTACTCTTTCCTCTTCCATCCTTTCATCTCTTCCCTCTGCTCATACCTTCTCCAACCTTTCTCCTGACTCTGCCTCCTCAACCCTCCTCTCTTCCCTTTCTGCATCCTTTGACTCTCTATGTCCCCTATCCTCCAGGCCGGCTCGGTCCTCCCCCCCGCTCCGTGGCTCGATGACTCATTGCGAGCTCACAGAACAGAGCTCCGGGCAGCCGAGCGGAAATGGAGGAAAACTCGCCTCCCTGCGGACCTGGCATCCTTTCACTCCCTCCTCTCTACATTTTCCTCCTCTGTCTCTGCTGCTAAAGCCACTTTCTACCACTCTAAATTCCAAGCATCTGCCTCTAACCCTAGGAAGCTCTTTGCCACCTTCTCCTCCCTCCTGAATCCTCCCCCCTCCCCCCCCTCCTCCCTCTCTGCAGATGACTTCGTCAACCATTTTGAAAAGAAGGTCGACGACATCCGATCCTCGTTTGCTAAGTCAAACGACACCGCTGGTTCTGCTCACACTGCCCTACCCTGTGCTCTGACCTCTTTCTCCCTCTCTCTCCAGATGAAATCTCGCTTCTTGTGACGGCCGGCCGCCCAACAACCTGCCCGCTCGACCCTATCCCCTCCTCTCTCCTCCAGACCATTTCCGGGGACCTTCTCCCTTACCTCACCTCGCTCATCAACTCATCCCTGACCGCTGGCTACGTCCCTTCCGTCTTCAAGAGAGCGAGAGTTGCACCCCTTCTGAAGAAACCTACACTCGATCCCTCCGATGTCAACAACTACAGACCAGTATCCCTTCTTTCTTTTCTCTCCAAAACTCTTGAACGAGCCGTCCTTGGCCAGCTCTCCCGCTATCTCTCTCAGAATGACCTTCTTGATCCAAATCAGTCAGGTTTCAAGACTAGTCATTCAACTGAGACTGCTCTTCTCTGCATCACGGAGGCGCTCCGCACTGCTAAAGCTAACTCTCTCTCCTCTGCTCTCATCCTTCTAGACCTATCGGCTGCCTTCGATACTGTGAACCATCAGATCCTCCTCTCCACCCTCTCCGAGTTGGGCATCTCCGGCGCGGCCCACGCTTGGATTGCGTCCTACCTGACAGGTCGCTCCTACCAGGTGGCGTGGCGAGAATCTGTCTCCTCGCCACGCGCTCTCACCACTGGTGTCCCCCAGGGCTCTGTTCTAGGCCCTCTCCTATTCTCGCTATACACCAAGTCACTTGGCTCTGTCATAACCTCACATGGTCTCTCCTATCATTGCTATGCAGACGACACACAATTAATCTTCTCCTTTCCCCCTTCTGATGACCAGGTGGCGAATCGCATCTCTGCATGTCTGGCAGACATATCAGTGTGGATGACGGTTCACCACCTCAAGCTGAACCTCGGCAAGACGGAGCTGCTCTTCCTCCCGGGGAAGGACTGCCCGTTCCATGATCTCGCCATCACGGTTGACAACTCCATTGTGTCCTCCTCCCAGAGCGCTAAGAACCTTGGCGTGATCCTGGACAACACCCTGTCGTTCTCAACCAACATCATGGCGGTGGCCCGTTCCTGTAGGTTCATGCTCTACAACATCCGCAGAGTACGACCCTGCCTCACACAGGAAGCGGCGCAGGTCCTAATCCAGGCACTTGTCATCTCCCGTCTGGATTACTGCAACTCGCTGTTGGCTGGGCTCCCTGCCTGTGCCATTAAACCCCTACAACTCATCCAGAACGTCGCAGCCCGTCTGGTGTTCAACCTTCCCAAGTTCTCTCCCGTCACCCCGCTCCTCCGCTCTCTCCACTGGCTTCCAGTTGAAGCTCGCATCCGCTACAAGACCATGGTGCTTGCCTACGGAGCTGTGAGGGGAACGGCACCGCAGTACCTCCAGGCTCTGATCAGGCCCTACACCCAAGCAAGGGCACTGCGTTCATCCACCTCTGGCCTGCTCGCCTCCCTACCATTGAGGAAGTACAGTTCCCGCTCAGCCCAGTCAAAACTGTTCGCTGCTCTGGCCCCCCAATGGTGGAACAAACTCCCTCACGACGCCAGGACAGCGGAGTCAATCACCACCTTCCGGAGACACCTGAAACCCCACCTCTTCAAGGAATACCTAGGATAGGATAAGTAATCCTTCTCACTACCCCCCCCCTTAATGATTTAGATGCACTATTGTAAAGTGGCTGTTCCACTGGATGTCAGAAGGTGAATTCACCAATTTGTAAGTCGCTCTGGATAAGAGCGTCTGCTAAATGACTTAAATGTAAATGTAAATGTAACTTGTAACAGATTCTCTCTGTAAATAACGGTCAACTTGTAACAGATTCTCTCTGTAAATAACGGTTAACTTGTAACAGATTCTCTCTCTCTATAACAGTTAACTTGTAACAGATTCTCTCTGCCTATAATGGTTAACTTGTAACAGATTCTCTCTGCCTATAATGGTTAACTGGTAACAGATTCTCTCTGTCTATAATGGTTAACTTGTAACTCTCTGTCTATAATGGTTAACTTGTAACAGATTCTCTCTGTCTATAATGGTTAACTTGTAACAGATTCTCTCTGTCTATAATGGTTAACTTGTAACAGATTCTCTCTCTCTATAATGGTTAACTTGTAACAGATTCTCTCTGTCTATAATGGTTAACTTGTAACTCTCTGTCTATAATGGTTAACTTGTAACAGATTCTCTCTGTCTAGAATGGTTAACTTGTAACAGATTCTCTCTGTCTATAATGGTTAACTTGTAACAGATTCTCTCTGTCTATAATGGTTAACTTGTAACAGATTCTCTCTCTGTCTATAATGGTTAACTTGTAACAGATGCTCTCTGTCTATAATGGTTAACTTGTAACAGATTCTCTCTATAACAGTTAACTTCCAACAGATTCTCTCTGTCTATAATGGTTAACTTGTAACAGATTCTCTCTGTCTATAATGGTTAACTTGTAACAGATTCTCTCTGTCTATAATGGTTAACTTGTAACAGATTCTCTCTGTCTATAATGGTTAACTTGTAACAGATTCTCTCTGTCTATAATGGTTAACTTGTAACAGATTCTCTCTGTCTATAATGGTTAACTTGTAACTCTCTCTCTATAATGGTTAACTTGTAACAGATTCTCTCTGTCTATAATGGTTAACTTGTAACTCTCTGTCTATAATGGTTAACTTGTAACAGATTCTCTCTGTCTATAACAGTTAACTTGTAACTCTCTGTCTATAACGGTTAACTTGTAACATACTCTCTCTGTCTAAAACAGTTAACTTGTTACAGATTCTCTCTGTCTATAATGGTTAACTTGCAACAGATTCTCTCTGTCTATAATGGTTAACTTGTAACAGATTCTCTCTGTCTATAATGGTTAACTTGTAACAGATTATCTCTCTCTATAATGGTTAACTTGTAACAGATTCTCTCTGTCTATAATGGTTAACTTGTAACAGATTCTCTCTGTCTATAATGGTTAACCTGCAACAGATTCTCTCTGTCTATAATGGTTAACTTGTAACTCTCTGTCTATAATGGTTAACTTGCAACAGAGTCTCTCTGTCTATAATGGTTAACTTGTAACAGATTCTCTCTGTCTATAATGGTTAACTTGTAACTCTCTGTCTATAATGGTTAACTTGTAACAGATTCTCTCTGTCTATAACAGTTAACTTGCAACAGATTCTCTCTGTCTATAATGGTTAACTTGTAACAGATTCTCTCTGTCTATAATGGTTAACTTGTAACAGATTCTCTCTGTCTATAATGGTTAACTTGTAACAGATTCTCTCTGTCTATAATGGTTAACTTGTAACTCTCTGTCTATAATGGTTAACTTGCAACAGATTCTCTCTGTCTATAATGGTTAACTTGTAACAGATTCTCTCTGTCTATAATGGTTAACTTGTACCAGATTCTCTCTGTCTATAATGGTTAACTTGTAACAGATTATCTCTGTCTATAATGGTTAACTTGTAACAGATTCTCTCTGTCTATAACGGTTAACTTGTAACAGATTCTCTCTGTCTATAATGGTTAACTTGTAACAGATTCTCTCTGCCTATAATGGTTAACTTGTAACAGATTCTCTCTCTCTATAATGGTTAACTTGTAACAGATTCTCTCTCTCCATAACGGTTAACTTGTAACAGTTTCTCTCTGTCTATAATGGTTAACTTGTAACAGATTCTCTCTCTCTATAATGGTTAACTTGTAACAGATTCTCTCTCTCTATAATGGTTAACTTGTAACAGATTCTCTCTCTCCATAACGGTTAACTTGTAACAGATTCTCTCTTTCTATAATGGTTAACTTGTAACAGATTCTCTCTCTCTATAATGGTTAACTTGTAACAGATTCTCTCTCTCCATAACGGTTAACTTGTAACAGTTTCTCTCTGTCTATAATGGTTAACTTGTAACAGATTCTCTCTCTCTATAATGGTTAACTTGTAACAGATTCTCTCTCTCTATAATGGTTAACTTGTAACAGATTCTCTCTGTCTATAACGGTTAACTTGTAACAGATTCTCTCTGTCTATAATGGTTAACTTGTAACAGATTCTCTCTCTCTATAATGGTTAACTTGTAACAGATTCTCTCTGTCTATAATGGTTAACTTGTAACAGATTCTCTCTGTCTATAATGGTTAACTTGTAACAGATTCTCTCTGTCTATAATGGTTAACTTGTAACAGATTCTCTCTGCCTATAATGGTTAACTGGTAACAGATTCTCTCTGTCTATAATGGTTAACTTGTAACTCTCTGTCTATAATGGTTAACTTGTAACAGATTCTCTCTCTCTATAATGGTTAACTTGTAACAGATTCTCTCTCTCTATAATGGTTAACTTGTAACAGATTCTCTCTCTCTATAATGGTTAACTTGTAACAGATTCTCTCTGTCTATAATGGTTCACTTGTAGCAGATTCTCTCTGTCTATAATGGTTAACTTGTAACAGATTCTCTCTCTCTATAACGGTTAACTTGTAACAGATTCTCTCTGTAAATAACGGTCAACTTGTAACAGATTCTCTCTGTAAATAACGGTTAACTTGTAACAGATTCTCTATGTCTATAATGGTTAACTTGTAACAGATTCTCTCTGTAAATAACGGTCAACTTGTAACAGCTTCTCTCTGTAAATAACGGTTAACTGGTAACAGATTCTCTCTGTCTATAATGGTTAACTTGTAACTCTCTGTCTATAATGGTTAACTTGTAACAGATTCTCTCTCTCTATAATGGTTAACTTGTAACAGATTCTCTCTCTCTATAATGGTTAACTTGTAACAGATTCTCTCTCTCTATAATGGTTAACTTGTAACAGATTCTCTCTGTCTATAATGGTTCACTTGTAACAGATTCTCTCTGTCTATAATGGTTAACTTGTAACAGATTCTCTCTCTCTATAACGGTTAACTTGTAACAGATTCTCTCTGTAAATAACGGTCAACTTGTAACAGATTCTCTCTGTAAATAACGGTTAACTTGTAACAGATTCTCTATGTCTATAATGGTTAACTTGTAACAGATTCTCTCTGTAAATAACGGTCAACTTGTAACAGATTCTCTCTGTAAATAACGGTTAACTTGTAACAGATTCTCTCTCTCTATAACAGTTAACTTGTAACAGATTCTCTCTGCCTATAATGGTTAACTTGTAACAGATTCTCTCTGCCTATAATGGTTAACTGGTAACAGATTCTCTCTGTCTATAATGGTTAACTTGTAACTCTCTGTCTATAATGGTTAACTTGTAACAGATTCTCTCTGTCTATAATGGTTAACTTGTAACAGATTCTCTCTGTCTATAATGGTTAACTTGTAACAGATTCTCTCTCTCTATAATGGTTAACTTGTAACAGATTCTCTCTGTCTATAATGGTTAACTTGTAACTCTCTGTCTATAATGGTTAACTTGTAACAGATTCTCTCTGTCTATAATGGTTAACTTGTAACAGATTCTCTCTCTCTATAATTGTTAACTTGTAACAGATTCTCTCTGCCTATAACGGTTAACTTGTAACAGATTCTCTCTGTCTATAATGGTTAACTTGTAACATATTCTCTCTCTCTATAATGGTTAACTTGTAACAGATTCTCTCTGTCTATAATGGTTAACTTGTAACTCTCTGTCTATAATGGTTAACTTGTAACAGATTCTCTCTGTCTATAATGGTTAACTTGTAACAGATTCTCTCTCTCTATAATGGTTAACTTGTAACAGATTCTCTCTCTCCATAACGGTTAACTTGTAACAGATTCTCTCTGTCTATAATGGTTAACTTGTAACAGATTCTCTCTGTCTATAATGGTTAACTTGTAACAGATTCTCTCTCTCTATAATGGTTAACTTGTAACAGATTCTCTCTCTCCATAACGGTTAACTTGTAACAGTTTCTCTCTGTCTATAATGGTTAACTTGTAACAGATTCTCTCTCTCTATAATGGTTAACTTGTAACAGATTCTCTCTCTCTATAATGGTTAACTTGTAACAGATTCTCTCTGTCTATAACGGTTAACTTGTAACAGATTCTCTCTGTCTATAATGGTTAACTTGTAACAGATTCTCTCTCTATAATGGTTAACTTGTAACAGATTCTCTCTGTCTATAATGGTTAACTTGTAACAGATTCTCTCTGTCTATAATGGTTAACTTGTAACAGATTCTCTCTGTCTATAATGGTTAACTTGTAACAGATTCTCTCTGCCTATAATGGTTAACTGGTAACAGATTCTCTCTGTCTATAATGGTTAACTTGTAACTCTCTGTCTATAATGGTTAACTTGTAACAGATTCTCTCTCTCTATAATGGTTAACTTGTAACAGATTCTCTCTCTCTATAATGGTTAACTTGTAACAGATTCTCTCTCTCTATAATGGTTAACTTGTAACAGATTCTCTCTGTCTATAACGGTTAACTTGTAACTCTCTGTCTATAATGGTTAACTTGTAACAGATTCTCTCTCTCTATAATGGTTAACTTGTAACAGATTCTCTCTCTCTATAATGGTTAACTTGTAACAGATTCTCTCTCTCTATAATGGTTAACTTGTAACAGATTCTCTCTGTCTATAATGGTTAACTTGTAACAGAATCTCTCTCTCTATAACGGTTAACTTGTAACAGATTCTCTCTGTAAATAACGGTCAACTTGTAACAGATTCTCTCTGTAAATAACGGTTAACTTGTAACAGATTCTCTATGTCTATAATGGTTAACTTGTAACAGATTCTCTCTGTAAATAACGGTCAACTTGTAACAGATTCTCTCTGTAAATAACGGTTAACTTGTAACAGATTCTCTCTCTCTATAACAGTTAACTTGTAACAGATTCTCTCTGCCTATAATGGTTAACTTGTAACAGATTCTCTCTGCCTATAATGGTTAACTGGTAACAGATTCTCTCTGTCTATAATGGTTAACTTGTAACTCTCTGTCTATAATGGTTAACTTGTAACAGATTCTCTCTGTCTATAATGGTTAACTTGTAACAGATTCTCTCTGTCTATAATGGTTAACTTGTAACAGATTCTCTCTCTCTATAATGGTTAACTTGTAACAGATTCTCTCTCTCTATAATGGTTAACTTGTAACTCTCTGTCTATAATGGTTAACTTGTAACAGATTCTCTCTGTCTATAATGGTTAACTTGTAACAGATTCTCTCTCTCTATAATTGTTAACTTGTAACAGATTCTCTCTGCCTATAACGGTTAACTTGTAACAGATTCTCTCTGTCTATAATGGTTAACTTGTAACATATTCTCTCTCTCTCTATAATGGTTAACTTGTAACAGATTCTCTCTGTCTATAATGGTTAACTTGTAACTCTCTGTCTATAATGGTTAACTTGTAACAGATTCTCTCTGTCTATAATGGTTAACTTGTAACAGATTCTCTCTCTCTATAATTGTTAAGTTGTAACAGATTCTCTCTCTCTATAATGGTTAACTGGTAACAGATTCTCTCTGTCTATAATGGTTAACTTGTAACAGATTCTCTCTGTCTATAATGGTTAACTTGTAACAGATTCTCTCTCTCTATAACGGTTAACTTGTAACAGATTCTCTCTGCCTATAATGGTTAACTTGTAACAGATTCTCTCTGCCTATAATGGTTAACTTGTAACAGATTCTCTCTGCCTATAATGGTTAACTTGTAACAGATTCTCTCTGTCTATAATGGTTAACTTGTAACAGATTCTCTCTGTCTATAATGGTTAACTTGTAACAGATTATCTCTCTCTATAATGGTTAACTGGTAACAGATTCTCTCTGCCTATAATGGTTAACTGGTAACAGATTCTCTCTGCCTATAATGGTTAACTTGTAACAGATTCTCTCTGCCTATAATGGTTAACTTGTAACAGATTCTCTCTCTCTATAATGGTTAACTTGTAACAGATTCTCTCTGCCTATAATGGTTAACTGGTAACAGATTCTCTCTGCCTATAATGGTTAACTGGTAACAGATTCTCTCTGCCTATAATGGTTAACTTGTAACAGATTCTCTCTCTCTATAATGGTTAACTTGTAACAGATTCTCTCTGTCTATAATGGTTAACTTGTAACAGATTCTCTCTGCCTATAATGGTTAACTTGTAACAGATTCTCTCTGCCTATAATGGTTAACTTGTAACAGATTATCTCTCTCTATAATGGTTAACTTGTAACAGTTTCTCTCTCTCTATAATGGTTAACTGGTAACAGATTCTCTCTGCCTATAATGGTTAACTTGTAACAGATTATCTCTCTCTATAATGGTTAACTTGTAACAGTTTCTCTCTCTCTATAATGGTTAACTTGTAACAGATTATCTCTCTCTATAACGGTTAACTTGTAACAGATTCTCTCTGCCTATAATGGTTAACTTGTAACAGATTCTCTCTGCCTATAATGGTTAACTTGTAACAGATTATCTCTCTCTATAATGGTTAACTTGTAACAGAGTCTCTCTCTCTATAATGGTTAACTTGTAACTCTCTGTCTATAACGGTTAACTTGTAACTCTCTGTCTATAACGGTTAACTTGTAACAGATTCTCTCTGTCTATAATGGTTAACTTGTAACAGATTATCTCTCTCTATAATGGTTAACTTGTAACAGTTTCTCTCTCTCTTTAATGGTTAACTTGTAACTCCCTGTCTATAACAGTTAACTTGTAACTCTCTGTCTCTGTTCAGCATTGTTTATTTATGTGGCAGATGGGTTGTTGCATAAATTTCATTGGGGACTCCTCCGTTCTCAACCCAACTCAATTAGCCAGGCTGTGGTGTGTGTGTGTGTGTGTGTGTGTGTGTGTGTGTGTGTGTGTGTGTGTGTGTGTGTGTGTGTGTGTGTGTGTGTGTATTACAGCGTGATAGAAATTCAAAGGCAGTGTTCCCACGTTAGCGGGCATTGCATTCACGGTAAACGCTGCATATGTTGGAAATTAACTTTACATTTTTATTGCGTATCCTTTAACGCTTCAGCAAACTGTATAGATCTATACTGTATAGAGCTCTACACCTCTCAACGTCGATCTATACTGATCTATACTGTATAGAGCTCTACACCTCTCAACGTCGATCTGTACTGTATAGAGCTCTACACCTCTCAACATCGATCTATACTTTATAGAGCTCTACACCTCTCAACGTCGATCTGTACTGTATAGAGCTCTACACCTCTCAACATCTATCTATACTGTATAGAGCTCTACACCTCTCAACATCGATCTATACTGTATAGAGCTCTACACCTCTCAACATCTATCTATACTGTATACATTTACATTACATTTAAGTCATTTGGCAGACGCTCTTATCCAGAGCGACTTACAAATTGGTGAATTCACCTTATGACATCCAGTGGAACAGCCAATTTACAATAGTGCATCTAAATCATTTAAGGGGGGGTGAGAAGGATTACTTTATCCTATCCTAGGTATTCCTTAAAGAGGTGGGGTTGCAGGTGTCTCCGGAAGGTGGTGATTGACTCCGCTGTCCTGGCATCGTGAGGGAGTTTGTTCCACCATTGGGGGCCAGAGCAGCGAACAGTTTTGACTGGGCTGAGCGGGAACTGTACTTCCTCAGTGGTAGGGAGGCGAGCAGGCCAGAGGTGGATGAACGCAGTGCCCTTGTTTGGGTGTAGGGCCTGATCAGAGCCTGGAGGTACTGCGGTGCCGTTCCCCTCACAGCTCCGTAGGCAAGCACCATGGTCTTGTAGCGGATGCGAGCTTCAACTGGAAGCCAGTGGAGAGAGCGGAGGAGCGGGGTGACGTGAGAGAACTTGGGAAGGTTGAACACCAGACGGGCTGCGGCGTTCTGGATGAGTTGTAGGGGTTTAATGGCACAGGCAGGGAGCCCAGCCAACAGCGAGTTGCAGTAATCCAGACGGGAGAGGACAAGTGCCTGGATTAGGACCTGCGCTGCTTCCTGTGTGAGGCAGGGTCGTACTCTGCGGATGTTGTAGAGCATGAACCTACAGGAACGGGCCACCGCCTTGATGTTAGTTGAGAACGACATTCACGGTAAATGCTGCATATGTTGGAAATTAACTTTACATTTTTATTGCGTATCCTTTAACGCTTCAGCAAACTGTATAGATCTATACTGTATAGAGCTCTACACCTCTCAACATCGATCTGTACTGATCTATACTGTATAGAGCTCTACACCTCTCAACGTCGATCTGTACTGTATAGAGCTCTACACCTCTCAACATCGATCTATACTTTATAGAGCTCTACACCTCTCAACGTCGATCTGTACTGTATAGAGCTCTACACCTCTCAACATCGATCTGTACTGATCTATACTGTATAGAGCTCTACACCTCTCAACATCGATCTGTACTGATCTATACTGTATAGAGCTCTACACCTCTCAACGTCGATCTATGCTGTATAGAGCTCTACACCTCTCAACGTTGATCTATACTGTATAGAGCTCTACACCTCTCAACGTCGATCTGTACTGTATAGAACTCTACACCTCTCAACGTCGATCTATACTGATCTATACTGTATAGAGCTCTACACCTCTCAACGTCGATCTATACTGTATAGAGCTCTACACCTCTCAACGTTGATCTATACTGTATAGAGCTCTACACCTCTCAACGTTGATCTATACTGTATAGAGCTCTACACCTCAACGTTGATCTATACTCTATAGAGCTCTACACCTCAATGTTGATCTATACTCTATAGAGCTCTACACCTCTCAACGTTGATCTATACTGTATAGAGCTCTACACCTCTCAACGTCGATCTATACTGTATAGAGCTCTACACCTCTCAACTTTGAACTATACTGTATAGAGCTCTACACCTCTCAACGTCGATCTATACTGTATAGAGCTCTACACCTCTCAACGTTGATCTGTACTGTATAGATCTCTACACCTCTCAACGTCGATCTATACTGATCTATACTGTATAGAGCTCTACACCTCTCAACGTTGAACTATACTGTATAGAGCTCTACACCTCTCAACGTTGATCTATACTGTATAGAGCTCTACACCTCTCAACGTTGAACTATACTGTATAGAGCTCTACACCTCTCAACGTTGATCTATACTCTATACTCGAAATCCCTCTATTGATCCAGACTGAATAGAACCCTAAGTATCTTTATTGATCCAGACTGAAAAGAGCCCTAAACCTCTCTATTTATCCAGACTGAATAGAGCCCTAAACCTCTCTATTGATCCAGACTGAAAAGAGCCCTAAACCTCTCTATTTATCCAGACTGAATAGAGCCCTAAACCTCTCTATTGATCCAGACTGAAAAGAGCCCTAAACCTCTCTATTTATCCAGACTGAAAAGAGCCCTAAACCTCTCTATTGATCCAGACTGAAAAGAGCCCTAAACCTCTCTATTTATCCAGACTGAAAAGAGCCCTAAACCTCTCTATTGATCCAGACTGAAAAGAACCCTAAACCTCTCTATTGATCCAGATTTAATAGAGCCCTTGTTCAAATCTGTCACAGAGGACATATGGGGAATATTTGTCATTTTTTGGGTGGGTGAAGATGACACCATGCTATCTTTCGTCATTTGGGTTCCGATTAAAACTGTCAAAGTCTGGAAAAGGCATAAAGTTCTCCAATCCAATATATGTTGGCTGGAAACTAATGTTCCGAGAGTGGACAACAGATCAGATCTAGTTGCTTCTTGAGAATATTTAGAGATATCCTAGAAGAGACAAGAGGCTATGGCTCTGTGATGTCAAAGATAATATATTGAGATGTGGAAGAGAGAGATGGCTTGTTGTGATTTGTTTTTAATGATAAAGCTAGTTAGTTGGGCTGAGATTCTGTAACGATAAAGTAACTCAGGATAAGAAGCAGATGCAGACACGGGAGGCAGACAGTTTGAATCTCAGATGTTTATTACAAAACATGGGAGCAGGTAAAAGGCAGGTCAAAGGGCAGGCAGAAGTCAGGGTCAGGGTCAGGGTCAGGGCAGGCAGAGGTCAGTTATCCAAGGCAGTATCAATCAGGGACAGAACGGCAGGCATGGTCAGGGTCAGGGTCAGGGTCAGGGCAGGCAGAGGTCAGTAATCCAAGGCAGTATCAATCAGGGTCAGGAGCAGGGGCAGGAGCAGGAGCAGGGTCAGGGCAGGCAGAGGTCAGTTATCCAAGGCAGTATCAATCAGGGTCAGGGTCAGGGTCAGGGCCGGCAGAGGTCAGTTTTCCAAGGCAGTATCAATCAGGGTCAGGGTCAGGGCAGGCAGAGGTCAGTTATTCAAGGCAGTATCAATCAGGGTCAGGGTCAGGGCAGGCAGAGGTCAGTTATTCAAGGCAGTATCAATCAGGGACAGAACGGCAGGCAGGGTCAGGGTCAGGGTCAGGGCAGGCAGAAGTCTGTTATCCAAGGCAGTATCAATCAGGGTCAGTGTCAGGGTCAGGGTCAGGGTCAGGGTCAAGGGCAGGGGCAGGGGGCAGGGGCAGGAGCAGGGTCAGGGCAGGCAGAGGTCAGTTTTCCAAGGCAGTATCAATCAGGGACAGAACGGCAGGCAGGGTCAGGGTCAGGGTCAGGGTCAGGGTCAGGGCAGGCAGAGGTCAGTAATCCAAGGCAGTATCAATCAGGGACAGAACGGCAAGCAGGGTCAGGGTCAGGGTCAGGGTCAGGGCAGGCAGAGGTCAGTAATCCAAGGCAGTATCAATCAGGGACAGAACGGCAAGCAGGGTCAGGGTCAGGGTCAAGGTCAGGGCAGGCAGAATGGTCAGCACCAGAGGACTAGAAAACAGAAACTTATGATACAGGAAAACCAGAAAACACAAACTGGCAACAGACCAACAGAAAAGGTAGGTATAAGCACACAGATAATGGAGGGGAAATGGGAGAGACCTGGTGAGGTGTGGATCCGTAATGATTAAGAGATGAGAGAGGTCGTTATTTGGCTTGTGGTTCCGTAATGATAAAGAGAGACGAGAGGTCGTTATTTGGGTTGTGATTCCATAATGATAAAGAGATGACCGAGGTCATTATTTGGGTTGTGGTTCCGTAATGATAAAGAGATGAGCTGTCCGATGTATCATGGGGATAACTCCGACCTTTAATCTGAGGTTACTGAGCCATCAAGCCGCATCAATTGGTTTTCCTCTTCCTCTCCCTTCTCTCCCTCTTCTCCCTCTTCTCCCTCTTCTTCCTCCTCTCCCTCCTCTCGCTCTTCTCCCTCCTCTCCCTCCTCTCCCTCTTCTACCTCTTCTCCCTCCTCTCCCTCCTCTCCCTCTTCTCCCTCTTCACCATCTTCTCCCTCCTCTCCCTCTTCTCCCTCCTCTCCATCTTCTCCCTCTTCTCCCTCCTCTCCCTCCTCTCCCTCCTCTCCCTCCTCTCCCTCTTCTCCATCTTCTCCCTCCTGTCCCTCTTCTCCCTCTTCTCCCTCTTCTCCCTCTTCTTCCTCCTCTCCCTCCTCTCCCTCCTCTCCCTCTTCTCCCTCCTCTCCCTCTTCTCCCTCCTCTCCCTCTTCTCCCTCTTCTCCCTCTTCTCCCTCTTCTCCCTCTTCTTCCTCCTCTCCCTCCTCTCCCTCCTCTCCCTCTTCTCCCTCCTCTCCCTCTTCTCCCTCTTCTCCCTCCTCTCCCTCCTCTCCCTCACTCCCTCTTCTCCCTCCTCTCCCTCTTCTCCCTCTTCTCCCTCCTCTCCCTCCTCTCCCTCCTCTCCATCTTCTCCCTCTTCTCCCTCCTCTCCCTCCTCTCCCTCCTCTCCCTCTTCTCCATCTTCTCCCTCCTGTCCCTCTTCTCCCTCTTCTCCCTCTTCTTCCTCCTCTCCCTCCTCTCCCTCCTCTCCCTCTTCTCCCTCCTCTCCCTCTTCTCCCTCTTCTCCCTCCTCTCCCTCTTCTCCCTCTTCTCCCTCTTCTCCCTCTTCTTCCTCCTCTCCCTCCTCTCCCTCTTCTCCCTCCTCTCCCTCCTCTCCCTCTTCTCCCTCTTCTCCCTCCTCTCCCTCTTCTCCCTCCTCTCCCTCTTCTCCCTCTTCTCCCTCTTCTCCCTCCTCTCCCTCCTCTCCCTCTTCTCCCTCTTCTCCCTCTTCTCCCTCCTCTCCCTCTTCTCCCTCCTGTCCCTCTTCTCCCTCTTCTCCCTCTTCTCCCTCCTCTCCCTCCTCTCCCTCCTCTCCCTCTTCTCCCTCTTCTCCCTCTTCTCCCTCTTCTCCCTCCTCTCCCTCTTCTCCCTCTTCTCCCTGTTCTCCCTCTTCTCCCTCCTCTCCCTCTTCTCCCTCTTCTCCCTCTTCTCCCTCCTCTCCCCCCTTCTCCCTCCTCTCCCTCTCCTCCCTCTTCTCCCTCCTGTCCCTCTTCTCCCTCTTCTCCCTCTTCTCCCTCTTCTCCCTCTTCTCCCTCCTCTCCCTCCTCTCCCTCTTCTCCCTCTTCTCCCTCTTCTCCCTCCTCTCCCTCCTCTCCCTCCTCTCCCTCCCTTCTCCCTCTTCTCCCTCTTCTCCCTCCTCTCCCTCTTCTCCCTCTTCTCCCTCCTCTCCCTCTTCTCCCTCCTGTCCCTCTTCTCCCTCTTCTCCCTCTTCTCCCTCTTCTCCCTCATGTCCCTCTTCTCCCTCTTCTCCCTCCTCTCCCTCTTCTCCCTCCTGTCCCTCTTCTCCCTCTTCTCCCTCTTCTCCCTCTTCTCCCTCTTCTCCCTCCTCTCCCTCTTCTCCCTCTTCTCCCTCCTCTCCCTCTTCTCCCTCCTGTCCCTCTTCTCCCTCTTCTCCCTCTTCTCCCTCTTCTTCCTCCTCTCCCTCCTCTCCCTCTTCTCCCTCCTCTCCCTCTTCTCCCTCTTCTCCCTCTTCTCCCTCTTCTCCTCTTCTCCCTCTTCTTCCTCCTCTCCCTCCTCTCCCTCCTCTCCCTCTTCTCCCTCTTCTCCCTCCTCTCCCTCTTCTCCCTCTTCTCCCTCCTCTCCCTCCTCTCCCCTCTTCTCCCTCTTCTCCCTCTTCTCCCTCTTCTCCCTCCTCTCCCTCCTCTCCCTCTTCTCCCTCCTCTCCCTCCTCTCCCTCTTCTCCCTCCTCTCCCTCTTCTCCCTCTACTCCCTCCTCTCCCTCCTCTCCCTCTTCTCCCTCTTCTCCCTCTTCTCCCTCTTCTCCCTCTTCTCCCTCCTCTCCCTCCTCTCCCTCTTCTCCCTCTTCTCCCTCTTCTCCCTCCTCTCCCTCCTCTCCCTCCTCTCCCTCTTCTCCCTCTTCTCCCTCTTCTCCCTCCTCTCCCTCTTCTCCCTCCTGTCCCTCTTCTCCCTCTTCTCCCTCTTCTCCCTCTTCTCCCTCCTCTCCCTCCTCTCCCTCTTCTCCCTCTTCTCCCTCTTCTCCCTCCTCTCCCTCTTCTCCCTCTTCTCCCTGTTCTCCCTCTTCTCCCTCCTCTCCCTCTTCTCCCTCTTTTCCCTCTTCTCCCTCCTCTCCCTCTTCTCCCTCCTCTCCCTCTCCTCCCTCTTCTCCCTCCTGTCCCTCTTCTCCCTCTTCTCCCTCTTCTCCCTCTTCTCCCTCCTCTCCCTCCTCTCCCTCTTCTCCCTCTTCTCCCTCTTCTCCCTCCTCTCCCTCCTCTCCCTCCTCTCCCTCTTCTCCCTCTTCTCCCTCTTCTCCCTCCTCTCCCTCTTCTCCCTCTTCTCCCTCCTCTCCCTCTTCTCCCTCCTGTCCCTCTTCTCCCTCTTCTCCCTCTTCTCCCTCTTCTCCCTCCTGTCCCTCTTCTCCCTCTTCTCCCTCCTCTCCCTCTTCTCCCTCCTGTCCCTCTTCTCCCTCTTCTCCCTCTTCTCCCTCTTCTCCCTCTTCTCCCTCTTCTCCCTCCTCTCCCTCTTCTCCCTCTTCTCCCTCCTCTCCCTCTTCTCCCTCCTGTCCCTCTTCTCCCTCTTCTCCCTCTTCTCCCTCTTCTTCCTCCTCTCCCTCCTCTCCCTCTTCTCCCTCCTCTCCCTCTTCTCCCTCTTCTCCCTCTTCTCCCTCTTCTCCCTCTTCTCCCTCTTCTTCCTCCTCTCCCTCCTCTCCCTCCTCTCCCTCTTCTCCCTCCTCTCCCTCTTCTCCCTCTTCTCCCTCCTCTCCCTCCTCTCCCTCTTCTCCCTCTTCTCCCTCTTCTCCCTCTTCTCCCTCCTCTCCCTCCTCTCCCTCTTCTCCCTCCTCTCCCTCCTCTCCCTCTTCTCCCTCCTCTCCCTCTTCTCCCTCTACTCCCTCCTCTCCCTCCTCTCCCTCTTCTCCCTCTTCTCCCTCTTCTCCCTCTTCTCCCTCTTCTCCCTCCTCTCCCTCCTCTCCCTCTTCTCCCTCTTCTCCCTCTTCTCCCTCCTCTCCCTCCTCTCCCTCTTCTCCCTCTTCTCCCTCTTCTCCCTCCTCTCCCTCTTCTCCCTCCTGTCCCTCTTCTCCCTCCTGTCCCTCTTCTCCCTCTTCTCCCTCTTCTCCCTCTTCTCCCTCCTCTCCCTCCTCTCCCTCTTCTCCCTCTTCTCCCTCTTCTTCCTCTTCTCCCTCTTCTCCCTCTTCTTCCTCTATCTTTTACTTTCTGTCACCCTCTTCATCTACATACTGCCCCTCTCTCTCCTCCCCCTCACCTTCTTCTCCCCTCCCTCTTCCTCCTCTACCCTGCCCCTCTCCTCTCCCTCATCTTCCCCCGTATCTCTTCCTCCTCTCCCCTCTCCCCTCCCTCCTCTCTCCCTCCTCCCACCTCTCCCTTCCCCTCCCCTCCCCTCCCCTCCTCTCCCGCCTCCCCTGCTCCTCCTCCACCATCCCCCTCTCCCTCTCTCTTCTCTCTTCTCCCCTGCTCCCATGACCCTCCTCTCCCCTCCCTCTGCCCCTCTCCCCTCCCCTCCCCCTCCTCCTCTCTTTCTCTCTCCATCCACCAGTAAACCTGAGGCTTGGCCCTCTTAAATGTATGATTTCTTCAGAGAGAGATGCTTGTTCTCTGACTGTGCAGCTCTCTGCTGCCTGCCTATCTGGCGTCATAACATAGCCACTAAATGGCCTCATCAATCCATCTTGGTTATTGGACGGCCTTGCTTTTATTGTACCTCTGTCACCCTCTTCATCCCTCACCCACCTAACGTCATTCTTACTTCCATCATTTCACATTTAAAAAAAAAAATTCTTTTCAGCTGAGCGTTTTGATTGGCTGAGCTTGAGCATGCGTGAACGTTTGATTGGCTATCTGTGCTCCAGGTGGTTCTATTGTCGTGGGGTGCTTGGCTTTTGTTCCAAATGACACCCTATTCCCTATTTAGGGATCTGGTCTTAAGAAGTTCACTACATAGAAAATAGATCGCCATTTGGGACAGGGAGCCCTTGTATTCCCAGGCTGGCTGATCCAGCTGACTCTTAGTGAAATGGAAGTGTCATTTGGACAAAGCTAATCTTCCTGTCGGTTTTCCATAAAATGGCAACTGCTTAGAAAACTGTGATTTGTATTAATTGTACTTTCCTGAGTCGACACCTGTAATAGATCAAGTGGTAGGCTACACCGTGCAGCGCAATCAGGCAAAACTAAGAACCAAACCAAGTACCACAAAAAAGAGGAATTTCAAATGTGTCTGCAACAGAGTATTTAATTATAGTTCTCTTACCTAATGTGTTGAATCAGAGTCATTTATGTGCTGAGAGCTCTCTCACGGTCAAAAACCCCCATTTCAGACAGGGGATGCATCCCAAATGTCAACCCTGTTCCCTTATAGTTCCTTACTTTTGACCAGAGCAATACGTGCCCTTGACAAATGTAGGGCACTAAAACAGGAGCAGGATGTAATTTGGGACACGATTCTTGTCATGACAGCAACAGCTAATGGAAATCTGAAAAAAATATCATAATGGGTAAACTTTAAATGTCATTATGACCAGAACTGTATGTACATAACCCATGTCTATTAGTTACCATCACACTAACATCATGTCTAGTAGTCACCATCATACAAACATCATGTCTAGTAGTCACCATCATACTAACATCATGTCTAGTAGTCACCATCATACTAACATCATGTCTAGTAGTCACCATCATACTAACATCATGTCTAGTAGTCACCATCATACTAACATCATGTCTAGTGGTCACCATCATTCTAACATCATGTTTAGTAGTCACCTCCATCATACTAACATCATGTCTAGTAGTCACCATCATACTAACATCATGTCTAGTAGTTACCATCATACTAACATCATGTCTAGTAGTCACCATCATACTTACATCATGTCTAGTAGTCACCATCATACTAACATCATGTCTAGTAGTCACCATCATACTAACATCATGTCTAGTAGTCACCATCATACTAACATCATGTCTAGTAGTCACCTCCATCATACTAACATCATGTCTAGTAGTCACCAACATACTAACATCATGTCTAGTAGTCACCTCCATCATACTAACATCATGTCTAGTAGTCACCTCCATCATACTAACATCATGTTTAGTAGTCACCATCATACTAACATCATGTCTAGTAGTCACCATCATACTAACATCATGTCTAGTAGTCACCATCATACTAACATCATGTCTGGTAGTTACCATCATACTAACATCATGTCTGTTAGTTACCATCATACTAACATCATGTCTGGTAGTCACCATCATACTAACATCATGTCTAGTAGTCACCATCATACTAACATCATGTCTGGTAGTCACCATCATACTAACATCATGTCTAGTAGTCACCATCATACTAACATCATGTCTAGTAGTCACCATCATACTAACATCATGTCTAGTAGTTACCTTCATACTAACATCATGTCTAGTAGTCACCATCATACTAACATCATGTTTAGTAGTCACCTCCATCATACTAACATCATGTTTAGTAGTTACCATCATACTAACATCATGTCTAGTAGTTACCATCATACTAACATCATGTCTAGTAGTTACCATCATACTAACATCATGTCTAGTAGTCACCTCCATCATACTAACATCATGTCTAGTAGTTACCATCATACTAACATCATGTCTAGTAGTCACCTCCATCATACTAACATCATGTCTAGTAGTTACCATCATACTAACATCATGTCTAGTAGTCACCATCATACTAACATCATGTCTAGTAGTTACCATCATACTAACATCATGTCTAGTAGTCACCTCCATCATACTAACATCATGTCTAGTAGTCACCATCATACTAACATCATGTCTGGTAGTTACCATCATACTAACATCATGTCTAGTAGTCACCATCATACTAACATCATGTCTGGTAGTCACCATCATACTAACATCATGTCTAGTAGTCACCACCATACTAACATCATGTCTATTAGTTACCATCATACCAACATCATGTCTAGTAGTCACCTCCATCATACTAACATCATGTCTATTAGTTACCATCATGCTAACATCATGTTTAGTAGTCACCATCATACTAACATCATGTCTAGTAGTCACCATCCTACTAACATCATGTCTGGTAGTTACCATCATACTAACATCATGTCTATTAGTTACCATCATACTAACATCATGTCTAGTAGTCACCATCATACTAACATCATGTCTAGTAGTCACCATCATACTAACATCATGTCTAGTCGTCACCTCCATCATACTAACATCATGTCTATTGGTCACCATCATACTAACATCATGTCTAGTAGTCACCATCACGAGGTACCTAACCCTGCACTTCATATCCTTCTTCACTGAACAGAACACACAAACGCAAACAGGCACACACACACCCACACCCACAGGCACACACACACATGACAGGCACACACACACACACATGCACAGGCACACATACACAGGCACACACACACACACACACACATACACAGATGCACACAGGCACACACACACAGGCACACACACAGGCACACATATGGTGGCAGGTAGCCTATGGTTTAGAGCGTTGGGCCAGTAACCAACAGGTCTCTAGTTTGAATCCACGAGCCGACAATGTGAAAAATGTGTCAATGTGCCCTTGCTCCAGGGTTGCCGTTCATAATGGCTGCTTGTCTTGGGGAGAGTGGGGTATGCAGAAAACACATTTCCAATTCCCACAGGTGTTCAGATATGTTGTCATGCTATTGGTTTGCGGATAACATGTGGGAATTGAAAAGAAACATAATTCAATCGCAGTACACAACTTGTTCAATGCCTTTTGAAATTACATTCAGCATGTGGTCTGCCTATCATTTAACCATGTTTTCAAAACAACACTGATAATTGCTCCGTACAGCCTAACTAACATTTATTTTTTTCCATTTCATTTGTTTGTATCTTTTTTCTTCTTCTTCAAAGGCATTGAGTTGCTATTGCAAATGTACAGTTTACTGTGAATATCAATGAACCTTCCCTGGTCCCTGGTTCTTATCGTAATGCAGACAGGACGTGGTGATTGACCTTGGAGACTAAGTAGAGTACGCACGCACGCACGCACACACACACACACACACACACACACACACACACACACACACACACACACACACACACACACACACACACACACACACACACACACACACACACACACACACACACACACACACACACACACATCAAGGTAATTCCCTGTCCATTCAATGTGCAGTAAATGACCTCTGATGCTTTGTGTTTCTCTCTCTATCTGTGATCGGGGTTAAACTGCAGCTGCTGTCCATAGTTTAAGCCAATAAAAATGGTCCTGGCCCTCATTGTTCTGAACCAATCAAAATTTTAACTGAGTGTTTATTTATGTGACCTCCCTCAGTTGAACACAACAAGATTTTAATTGCTCTAAATGCAAAGGTATAACCTGAACAGTGAAGAATCCCCAATGGCACCCTATTCCTTATATAGTGCACTACTTTGAACCAGGGTCCATAGGGCTCTAATCAAGAGTAGTACAATAAACAGGGAATAGGGTTACATTTGGTATTCAGACCCTGAATAAATGTTGGCCAACTGAAGCTGTTTAGTGGTTTGGGTTGCTGGGCTGGGAGAACATAACAGGAATAATCTGGGGGATCTCCACAGGGCTGGGAGAACATAACAGGAATAATCTGGGGGATCTCCACAGGGCTGGGAGAATATAACAGGAATAATCTGCGGGATCTCCACAGGGCTGGGAGAACATAACAGGAATAATCTGGGGGATCTCCACAGGGCTGGGAGAATATAACAGGAATAATCTGGGGGATCTCCACAGGGCTGGGAGAATATAACAGGAATAATCTGGGGGATCTCCACAGGGCTGGGAGAATATAACAGGAATATGGTGGGGTATGGTATGGTATGGTATGGTGGGGTGGGGTATGGTATGGTGGGGTGGGGTGTGGTATGGTATGGTGGGGTATGGTATGGTGGGGTGTGGCGGGGTATGGTATGGTATGGTGGGGTATGGTGTGGTGGGGTATGGTATGGTATGGTGGGGTGTGGTATGGTGGTGTATGGTATGGTGGGGTGTGGTGGGGTATGGTATGGTGGGGTATGGTGTGGTATGGTATGGTGGGGTATGGTATGGTGGGGTATGGTGGTGTATGTTATGGTTGGGTTTGGTACGGTGGGGTGTGGTATGGTGGGGTATGGTATGGTGAGGTATGGTGGGTGATGGTATGGTGGGGTATGCTATGGTGGGGTATGGTACGGTGGTGTGTGGTATGGTGGGGTGTGGTACGGTGGGGTGTGGTTGGGTATGGTATGGTGGGGTATGGTGGGGTGTGGTATGGTATGGTGGGGTGTGGTTGGGTATGGTATGGTGGGGTATGGTGGGGTGTGGTATGGTATGGTGGGGTATGGTGGGGTGGGGTACGGTGGGGTGTGGTTGGGTATGGTATGGTGGGGTATGGTGGGGTGGGGTGTGGTATGTTGGGGTATGGTGGGGTGGGGTGGGGTATGGTGTGGTGGGGTATGGTATGGTGGGGTGTGGTTGGGTATGGTATGGTGGTGTATGGTGGGGTGGGGAATAGTGTGGTGGGGTATGGTATGGTGGGGTGTGGTATGGTGGGGTATGTTGGGGTGGGGTATGGTGGGGTGGGGTATGGTGTGGTGGGGTATGGTATGGTATGGTATGGTATGGTGGTGTATGGTGGGGTGGGGTATGGTGGGGTGGGGAATGGTGTGGTGGGGTATGGTATGGTATGGTGGTGTATGTTGGGGTGGGGTATGGTGGGGTATGGTGGAGTGGGGTATGGTGTGGTGGGGTATGGTATGGTATGGTATGGTGGTGTATGTTGGGGTGGGGTATGGTGGGGTGGGGTGTGGTTGGGTATGGTATGGTGGGGTATGGTGGGGTGGGGTGTGGTATGTTGGGGTATGGTGGGGTGGGGTGGGGTATGGTGTGGTGGGGTATGGTATGGTGGGGTGTGGTTGGGTATGGTATGGTGGTGTATGGTGGGGTGGGTTATAGTGTGGTGGGGTATGGTATGGTATGGTGGGGTGTGGTATGGTGGGGTATGTTGGGGTGGGGTATGGTGGGGTGGGGTATGGTGTGGTGGGGTATGGTATGGTATGGTATGGTGGTGTATGGTGGGGTGGGGTATGGTGGGGTGGGGTATGGTGTGGTGGGGTATGGTATGGTATGGTATGGTGGTGTATGTTGGGGTGGGGTATGGTGGGGTATGGTGGGGTGGGGTATGGTGTGGTGGGGTATGGTATGGTATGGTGGTGTATGTTGGGGTGGGGTATGGTGGGGTATGGTGGGGTGGGGTATGGTGTGGTGGGGTATGGTATGGTATGGTGGGGTATGGAGGGTATTGTATGGTGTGGTGGGGTGTGGTATGGTGGGGTGTGGTGGGGTATGGTATGGTGGGGTGTGGTGGGGTATGGTATGGTGGGGTGTGGTATGGTGGGGTATGGTGGGGTGGGGAATGGTGTGGTGGGGTATGGTATGGTATGGTATGGTATGGTGGGGTGTGGTATGTTGGGGTATGGTGGGGTGGGGTGGGGTATGGTGTGGTGGGGTATGGTATGGTATGGTGGGGTGTGGTACGGTGGTGTGTGGTACGTTGGGGTTTGGTATGGTGGGGTATGGTGTGGTGGGGTATGGAATTGGGGGTATGGTATGGTGGGGTGTGGTATGGTGGGGTATGGTGGTGTATGGTATGGTGAGGTATGGTATGGTGGGGTATGGTACGGTGGGGTATGGTATGGTGGTGTATGGTGGGGTATGGTGGTGTATGGTATGGCGAGGTATGGTATGGTGGGTTATGGTATGGTGGGGTGTGGTATGGTGGTGTATGGTATGGTGGGGTATGGTACGGTGGGGTATGGTATGGTGGGGTTTGGTGTGGTGTGGTGTGGTATGGTGTGGTATGGTGGTGTATGGTATGGTGGGGTATGGTGGTGTATGGTGGTGTATGGTATGGTGGGGTATGGTGGGGTACGGTATGGTGGGGTGTGGTATGTTATGGAGGGGTATGGTATGGTGGGGTATGGTGTGGTGGGGTATGATACAGTGGGGTATGGTGGGGTTTGGTGTGGTGTGGTGAGTTATTGTGTGGTATGGTGGGGTATGGTATGGTATTGTGTGTTATGTAATGGTATGGTGGGGTATTGCAAGGTATGGTTTGGTGAGGTATGGTGGGGTGTGGTATGGTGGGGTATGGTGGTGTATGGTATGGTGTGGTATGGTGTGGTGGGGTATGGAATGGTGGGGTATGGTGTGGTATGGTGTGGTATGGTGGTGTATGGTCTTGTGTGGTGGGGTATGGTACGGTGGGGTATGGATTGGTGGGGTATGGTGGTGTATGGTATGGTGGGGTATGGTTCGGTGGGGTATGGTGGGGTACGTTATGGTGGGGTATGTTATGGTTAGGTATGGTATGGTGGCGTATGGTGAGGTGGGGTATGGTATGGTATGGTATTGTGGGATATGCAATGGAATGGTGGGGTATTGCGAGGTATGGTTTGGTGAGGTATGGTGGGGGATGGTGTGGTGTGGTATGCTGTGTGGTATGGTATGGTGGGGTATGCTATGGTGGGGTATGGTACGGTGGTGTGTGGTACGGTGGGGTGTGGTACGGTGGGGTATGGTATGGTGGGGTGTGGTTGGGTATGGTATGGTGGGGTATGGTGGGGTGGGGAATGGTGTGGTGGGGCATGGTATGGTGGGGTGTGGTATGGTGGGGTATGTTGGGGTGGGGTATGGTGTGGTGGGGTATGGTATGGTATGGTGGGGTATGGTATGTTGGGGTGTGGTATGGTGGGGTATGGTGGTGTATGGTATGGTGGGTTTTGGTACGGTGGGGTGTGGTATGGTGGGGTATGGTATGGTGGGGTGTGGTGGGGTATGGTATGGTGGGGTGTGGAATGTTGGGGTGGGGAATGGTGTGGTGGAGTATGGTATGGTATGGTGGGGTGTGGTATGGTGGGGTATGGTGGGGTGGGGTGGGATATGGTGTGGTGGGGTATGGTATTGTATGGAATGGTGGGGTGTGGTATGGTGGGGTATGGTATGGTGAGGTATGGTACGGTAGGGTATGGTGGGGTATGGTATGGTGTGGTGTGGTATGGTGTGGTATGGTGGGGTATGGTACGGTGGGGTATGGTATGGTGGGGTATGGTGTGGTGGTGTATGGTATGGTGGTGTATGGTATGGTGGGGTAATGTGGGGTATGGTATGGTGGGGTATGGTGGTGTATGGTATGGTGGGGTGTGGTGTGGTATGGTATGTTGGGGTATGGTATGGTGGGGTATGGTATGGTGGGGTGTGGTATGGTGGGGTATGGTGGGGTGGGGTGGGATATGGTGTGGTGGGGTATGGTATGGTATGGAATGGTGGGGTGTGGTATGGTATGGTGGGGTATGGTATGGTGAGGTAAGGTATGGTGGGGTATGGTACGGTAGGGTATGGTGGGGTATGGTATGGTGTGGTGTGGTATGGTGTGGTATGGTGGGGTATGGTACGGTGGGGTATGGTATGGTGGGGTATGGTGTGGTGGTGTATGGTATGGTGGGGTATGGTGGTGTATGGTATGGTGGGGTGTGGTGTGGTATGATATGGTGGGGTATGGTATGTTGGGGTATGGTGTGGTGGGGTATGGTGTGGTGGGGTATGATACAGTAGGGTATGTTGGGGTGTGGTGAGTTATTGTGTGGTATGGTGGGGTATGGTGTGGTGGGGTATGGGATGGGGGGGTATGGTATGGTGGTGTATGGTATGGTGGGGAATGGTATGGTTTGGTGGGGTATGGTGTTGTGTGGTATGGTGGTGTATGGTATGGTGGGGTATGGTATGGTATGGTGGGGTATGGTATGGTATTGTGTGTTATGTAATGGTATGGTGGGGTATTGCAAGGTATGGTTTGGTGAGGTGTGGTACAGTGGGGTGTGTTATGGTGTGGTATGGTGGTGTGTGGTATGGTGGGGTATGGTATAGTGGGGTATGGTGTGGTATGGTGGTGCATGGTATGGTATGGTGTGGTATGGTGTGGTGGGGTATGGAATGGTGGGGTATGGCGTGGTATGGTGGTGTATGGTATGGTGTGGTACGGTGTGGTGGGGTATGGAATGGTGGGGTATGGTGTGGTATGGTGTGGTATGGTATGGTGGGGTATGGTATGGTGGGGTATGGTATGGTGGGGTGTGGTATGGTGTGGTATGGTATGGTATGGTGGTGTATGGTATGGTGGGGCATGGAATGGTGGGGTATGGTATGGTGTGGTATGGTATGTTGTGGTATGGTGTGGTGGGGTATGGAATGGTGGGGTATGGAATGGTGTGGTATGGTGTGGTATGGTATGGTATGGTATGGTAGTGTATGGTATGGTGGGGCATGGAATGGTGGGGTATGGTATGGTGTGGTATGGTGTGGTATGGTATGGTATGGTATGGTGGTGTATGGTATGGTGGTGTATGGTATGGTGGGGTATGGTGTGGTATGGTGTGGTATGGTATGGTATGGTGGTGTATGGTATGGTGGGGCATGGAATGGTGGGGTATGGTATGGTGTGGTATGGTATGTTGTGGTATGGTGTGGTGTGGTATGGTATGGTGGGGTTTGGTACGGTGGGGTATGGTATGGTGGGGTATGGTGGGGTACGGTATGGTGGGTTGTGGTATGGTGGGGTATGTTGGGGTGGGGTATGGTGGGGTGGGGTATGGTGTGGTGGGGTATGGTGGGGTTTGGTATGGTGGGGTTTGGTACGGTGGGGTATGGTATGGTGGGGTGTGGTGGGGTATGGTATGGTATGGTATGGTATGGTGGGGTTTGGTATGGTATGGTGTTGTGTGGTATAGTATGGTCTTGTGTGGTGTGGTATAGTGGGGTATGGTATAGTGGGGTTTGGTGTTGCGTGGTATGGTATGGTGGGGTGTTGTGTGGTATGGTATGGTGTTGTGTGGTATGGTATAGGGGGGTGTGGTATAGTATAGTGGGGTGTGGTATGGTGGTGTATGGTATGGTGGGGTATGGTGTGGTGGGGTATGGTATGGTATGGTGGGGTATGGTGTGGTATGGTATGGTGGGGTATGGTGTGGTATAGTGGGATGTGGTATGGTATAGTAGGGTGTGGTATAGTGGAATGTGGTGTGGCGTGGTATAGTGGGGTGTTTTATGGTATTGTGGGGTGTGGTATGGTATAGTGGGATGTGGTATTGTATAGTGGGGTGTGGTATGGTATGGTGGGGTGTGGTATGGTGTAGTGTGGTGTGGTATGGTGGTGTGTGGTGTTGTGTGGTATGGTATAGTGGGATGTGGTATGGTATTGTGGGGTGTGGTATTGTATAGTGGGGTGTGGTATTGTATAGTGGGGTGTGGTATGGTATGGTGGGGTGTGGTGTGGTATGGTATGTTGGGGTATGGTATGGTGGGGTATGGTATGGTGGTGTGTGGTTTTTTGGGGTATGGTGGTGTGGGGTGGGATATGGTGTGGTGGGGTATGGTATGGTATGGAATGGTGGGGTGTGGTATGGTGGGGTATGGTATGGTGAGGTAAGGTATGGTGGGGTATGGTACGGTAGGGTATGGTGGGGTATGGTATGGTGTGGTGTGGTATGGTGTGGTATGGTGGGGTATGGTACGGTGGGGTATGGTATGGTGGGGTATGGTGTGGTGGTGTATGGTATGGTGGGGTATGGTGGTGTATGGTATGGTGGGGTAATGTGGTGTATGGTATGGTGGGGTATGGTGGTGTATGGTATGGTGGGGTGTGGTGTGGTATGGTATGGTGGGGTATGGTATGTTGGGGTATGGTATGGTGGGGTATGTTGTGGTGGGGTATGATACAGTAGGGTATGTTGGGGTGTGGTGTGGTGAGTTATTGTGTGGTATGGTGGGGTATGGTGTGGTGGGGTATGGGATGGGGGGGTATGGTATGGTGGGGAATGGTATGGTTTGGTGGGGTATGGTGTTGTGTGGTATGGTGGTGTATGGTATGGTGGGGTATGGTATGGTATGGTATGGTGGGGTATGGTATGGTATTGTGTGTTATGTAATGGTATGGTGGGGTATTGCAAGGTATGGTTTGGTGAGGTGTGGTACGGTGTGGTGTGTTATGGTGTGGTATGGTGGTGTGTGGTATGGTGGGGTATGGTATAGTGGGGTATGGTGTGGTATGGTGGTGCATGGTATGGTATGGTGTGGTATGGTGTGGTGGGGTATGGAATGGTGGGGTATGGTGTGGTATGGTGGTGTATGGTATGGTGTGGTACGGTGTGGTGGGGTATGGAATGGTGGGGTATGGTGTGGTATGGTGTGGTATGGTGTGGTATGGTATGGTGGGGTATGGTATGGTGGGGTATGGTATGGTGGGGTATGGTATGGTGTGGTATGGTGTGGTATGGTATGGTATGGTGGTGTATGGTATGGTGGGGCATGGAATGGTGGGGTATGGTATGGTGTGGTATGGTGTGGTGGGGTATGGAATGGTGGGGTATGGAATGGTGTGGTATGGTATGGTGTGGTATGGTATGGTGGTGTATGGTATGGTGGGGCATGGAATGGTGGGGTATGGTATGGTGTGGTATGGTGTGGTATGGTGTGGTATGGTATGGTATGGTATGGTGGTGTATGGTATGGTGGGGTATGGTATGGTGGGGTATGGTGTGGTATGGTGTGGTATGGTATGGTATGGTGGTGTATGGTATGGTGGGGCATGGAATGGTGGGGTATGGTATGGTGTGGTATGGTATGTTGTGGTATGGTGTGGTGTGGTATGGTATGGTGGGGTTTGGTACGGTGGGGTATGGTATGGTGGGGTATGGTGGGGTACGGTATGGTGGGGTGTGGTATGGTGGGGTATGTTGGGGTGGGGTATGGTGGGGTGGGGTATGGTGTGGTGTGGTATGGTGTGGTATGGTGGGGTATGGTACGGTGGGGTATGGTATGGTGGGGTATGGTGTGGTGGTGTATGGTATGGTGGGGTATGGTGGTGTATGGTATGGTGGGGTAATGTGGTGTATGGTATGGTGGGGTATGGTGGTGTATGGTATGGTGGGGTGTGGTGTGGTATGATATGGTGGGGTATGGTATGTTGGGGTATGGTGTGGTGGGGTATGGTGTGGTGGGGTATGATACAGTAGGGTATGTTGGGGTGTGGTGAGTTATTGTGTGGTATGGTGGGGTATGGTGTGGTGGGGTATGGGATGGGGGGGTATGGTATGGTGGTGTATGGTATGGTGGGGAATGGTATGGTTTGGTGGGGTATGGTGTTGTGTGGTATGGTGGTGTATGGTATGGTGGGGTATGGTATGGTATGGTGGGGTATGGTATGGTATGGTGGTGTATGGTATGGTGGGGCATGGAATGGTGGGGTATGGTATGGTGTGGTATGGTATGGTATGGTATGGTGGGGTGGGGTATTGCAAGGTATGGTTTGGTGAGGTGTGGTACAGTGGGGTGTGTTATGGTGTGGTATGGTGGTGTGTGGTATGGTGGGGTATGGTATAGTGGGGTATGGTGTGGTATGGTGGTGCATGGTATGGTATGGTGTGGTATGGTGTGGTGGGGTATGGAATGGTGGGGTATGGTAGGGTATGGTGGTGTATGGTATGGTGTGGTACGGTGTGGTGGGGTATGGAATGGTGGGGTATGGTGTGGTATGGTGTGGTATGGTATGGTGGGGTATGGTATGGTGGGGTATGGTATGGTGGGGTATGGTATGGTGTGGTATGGTGTGGTATGGTATGGTATGGTGGTGTATGGTATGGTGGGGCATGGAATGGTGGGGTATGGTATGGTGTGGTATGGTATGTTGTGGTAAGGTGTGGTGGGGTATGGAATGGTGGGGTATGGAATGGTGTGGTATGGTGTGGTATGGTATGGTATGGTGGTGTATGGTATGGTGGGGCATGGAATGGTGGGGTATGGTATGGTGTGGTATGGTGTGGTATGGTATGGTATGGTATGGTGGTGTATGGTATGGTGGTGTATGGTATGGTGGGGTATGGTGTGGTATGGTGTGGTATGGTATGGTATGGTGGTGTATGGTATGGTGGGGCATGGAATGGTGGGGTATGGTATGGTGTGGTATGGTATGTTGTGGTATGGTGTGGTGTGGTATGGTATGGTGGGGTTTGGTACGGTGGGGTATGGTATGGTGGGGTATGGTGGGGTACGGTATGGTGGGTTGTGGTATGGTGGGGTATGTTGGGGTGGGGTATGGTGGGTTGGGGTATGGTGTGGTGGGGTATGGTGGGGTTTGGTATGGTGGGGTTTGGTACGGTGGGGTATGGTATGGTGGGGTGTGGTGGGGTATGGTATGGTATGGTATGGTATGGTATGGTGGGGTTTGGTATGGTATGGTGTTGTGTTGTGTGGTATAGTATGGTCTTGTGTGGTGTGGTATAGTGGGGTATGGTATAGTGGGGTTTGGTGTTGCGTGGTATGGTATGGTGGGGTGTTGTGTGGTATGGTATGGTGTTGTGTGGTATGGTATAGGGGGGTGTGGTATAGTATAGTGGGGTGTGGTATGGTGGTGTATGGTATGGTGGGGTATGGTGTGGTGGGGTATGGTATGGTATGGTGGGGTATGGTGTGGTATGGTATGGTGGGGTATGGTGTGGTATAGTGGGATGTGGTATGGTATAGTAGGGTGTGGTATAGTGGAATGTGGTGTGGCGTGGTATAGTGGGGTGTTTTATGGTATTGTGGGGTGTGGTATGGTATAGTGGGATGTGGTATTGTATAGTGGGGTGTGGTATGGTATGGTGGGGTGTGGTATGGTGTAGTGTGGTGTGGTATGGTGGTGTGTGGTGTTGTGTGGTATGGTATAGTGGGATGTGGTATGGTATTGTGGGGTGTGGTATTGTATAGTGGGGTGTGGTATTGTATAGTGGGGTGTGGTATGGTATGGTGGGGTGTGGTGTGGTATGGTATGTTGGGGTATGGTATGGTGGGGTATGGTATGGTGGGGTGTGGTATGGTGGGGTATGGTGGTGTGGGGTGGGATATGGTGTGGTGGGGTATGGTATGGTATGGAATGGTGGGGTGTGGTATGGTGGGGTATGGTATGGTGAGGTAAGGTATGGTGGGGTATGGTACGGTAGGGTATGGTGGGGTATGGTATGGTGTGGTGTGGTATGGTGTGGTATGGTGGGGTATGGTACGGTGGGGTATGGTATGGTGGGGTATGGTGTGGTGGTGTATGGTATGGTGGGGTATGGTGGTGTATGGTATGGTGGGGTAATGTGGTGTATGGTATGGTGGGGTATGGTGGTGTATGGTATGGTGGGGTATGGGATGGGGGGGTATGGTATGGTGGGGAATGGTATGGTTTGGTGGGGTATGGTGTTGTGTGGTATGGTGGTGTATGGTATGGTGGGGTATGGTATGGTATGGTGGGGTATGGTATGGTATTGTGTGTTATGTAATGGTATGGTGGGGTATTGCAAGGTATGGTTTGGTGAGGTGTGGTACGGTGGGGTGTGTTATGGTGTGGTATGGTGGTGTGTGGTATGGTGGGGTATGGTATAGTGGGGTATGGTGTGGTATGGTGGTGCATGGTATGGTATGGTGTGGTATGGTGTGGTGGGGTATGGAATGGTGGGGTATGGTGTGGTATGGTGGTGTATGGTATGGTGTGGTACGGTGTGGTGGGGTATGGAATGGTGGGGTATGGTGTGGTATGGTGTGGTATGGTGTGGTATGGTATGGTGGGGTATGGTATGGTGGGGTATGGTATGGTGGGGTATGGTATGGTGTGGTATGGTGTGGTATGGTATGGTATGGTGGTGTATGGTATGGTGGGGCATGGAATGGTGGGGTATGGTATGGTGTGGTATGGTGTGGTGGGGTATGGAATGGTGGGGTATGGAATGGTGTGGTATGGTATGGTATGGTATGGTGGTGTATGGTATGGTGGGGCATGGAATGGTGGGGTATGGTATGGTGTGGTATGGTGTGGTATGGTATGGTATGGTATGGTGGTGTATGGTATGGTGGGGTATGGTATGGTGGGGTATGGTGTGGTATGGTGTGGTATGGTATGGTATGGTGGTGTATGGTATGGTGGGGCATGGAATGGTGGGGTATGCTATGGTGTGGTATGGTATGTTGTGGTATGGTGTGGTGTGGTATGGTATGGTGGGGTTTGGTACGGTGGGGTATGGTATGGTGGGGTATGGTGGGGTACGGTATGGTGGGGTGTGGTATGGTGGGGTATGTTGGGGTGGGGTATGGTGGGGTGGGGTATGGTGTGGTGGGGTATGGTGGGGTTTGGTATGGTGGGGTTTGGTACGGTGGGGTATGGTATGGTGGGGTGTGGTGGGGTATGGTATGGTATGGTATGGTATGGTGGGGTTTGGTATGGTGGAGTTTGGTACGGTGGGGTATGGTATGGTGGGGTTTGGTGGGGTATGGTATGGTATGGTGTTGTGTGGTATAGTATGGTCTTGTGTGGTGTGGTATAGTGGGGTATGGTATAGTGGGGTTTGGTGTTGCGTGGTATGGTATGGTGGGGTGTTGTGTGGTATGGTATGGTGTTGTGTGGTATGGTATAGGGGGGTGTGGTATGGTATAGTGGGGTGTGGTATGGTGGTGTATGGTATGGTGGGGTATGGTGTGGTGGGGTATGGTATGGTGGGGTATGGTGTGGTATGGTATGGTGGGGTATGGTGTGGTATAGTGGGATGTGGTATGGTATAGTAGGGTGTGGTATAGTGGAATGTGGTGTGGCGTGGTATAGTGGGGTGTTTTATGGTATTGTGGGGTGTGGTATGGTATAGTGGGATGTGGTATTGTATAGTGGGGTGTGGTATGGTATGTTGGGGTGTGGTATGGTGTAGTGTGGTGTGGTATGGTGGTGTGTGGTGTTGTTTGGTATGGTATAGTGGGATGTGGTATGGTATTGTGGGGTGTGGTATTGTATAGTGGGGTGTGGTATTGTATAGTGGGGTGTGGTATGGTATGGTGGGGTGTGGTATGGTATGGTGGGGTGCGGTGTTGTGTGGTATGGCTGGGTGTGGTATGGTATAGTGGGGTGTGGTATAGTGGGGTGTGGTATGGTATTGTGGGGTGTGGTATGGTATAGTGGGGTGTGGTATGGTAAGGTGGGGTGTGGTATGGTATGGTATAGTGGGGTGTGGTATGGTATTGTGGGGTGTGGTATGGTATAGTGGGGTGTGGTATGGTATGGTGGGGTGTGGTGTTGTGTGGTATGGTATAGTGGGGTGTGGTATGGTATGGTATGGTGGGGTGTGGTATGGTGGGGTGTGGTATGGTATAGTGGGGTGTGGTATAGTGGGGTGTGGTATGGTATAGTGGGGTGTGGTATGGTATGGTGGGGTGTGGTGTTGTGTGGTATGGTATAGTGGGGTGTGGTATGGTATGGTATGGTGGGGTGTGGTATGGTATGGTGGGGTGTGGTATAGTGGGATGTTTTATGGTATAGTGTGGTGTGGTATTGTATAGTGGGGTGTGGTATGGTATTGTGGGGTGTGGTATGGTATGGTGGGGTGTGGTATAGTGGGATGTGGTATGGTATTGTGGGGTTTGGTATTGTATAGTGGGGTGTGGTATGGTGTGGTGGGGTGTGGTGTTGTGTGGTATGTTATGGTATGGTATAGTGGGGTGTGGTATGGTATGGTGGGGTGTGGTATAGTATTGTGGGGTGTGGTATGGTATTGTGGGGTGTGGTATTGTATAGTGGGGTGTGGTATGGTATGGTGGGGTGTAGTGTTGTGTGGTATGGTTGTGGCGAAATCTGCTCGGAGCCTTCACCGTGCACTGCCACTTTAAGAGCGCATGAGCACTAAGGAAGGAGGAGATAAAGAGAGCTCATTCAGCTCTTTGGGGAGGGGCTCTTGGCTGGCGCGACAGTTTGATTGTGTGTGCTGTGCTGCAGAAGTTTTGTTTTTGTTTTTCAGCGTTTGTAGTTTATAAAGTATTTAACTCAATCATCGGTGTGATCGCTTTAGATCGTGGTTGTTTTTGTTTGGGACCGCGCCCGTTATGGATCGCATGGATTAGTAGCAACATTGTTGCGAAGCTTTACCATACAAACCAACAAACCATCGGACAGTCAGACCGTACACCGGCAGGCCTGAAGACCACAGCTAAGATTTCTCTTTTTCTCTCTTTCTCTTCCCTCTCGTTCCAGTGCTTTACCCTGCAACAGACTCTCTATTTTTCAAATGCACTTCCCATTGAAGTTCATTAGAGCTGGACTATTATTGCCCTGCCAGAAGTATTTTGATGGACATTTTAGTTAAAAGGGAGGTTGCTTGCAAGTTGTGTATTGTTATGTGAACTGTATTGAGGTGAGGTGTACTAATGACATGTGGCCGAGAAGACTGTGGACATTTTTAAGGCCTTTGTTGTGTCGATGAACACCCCCCACATTCATACCCTCTGCACTCATCCACTAGAAAATAATACAGATTATTGCAAATCCTCTGTTGATGACTGGGTTCGTTCTTGTATGAAGTTACTGTTTAATTGCTCTGCCATTATTAGTATTAGTATTATTGTATGAGGTATTCTTGTTGGGGTTACCCCTGTGCTGTGATGTGGGTTTTATATGGTGTGTATTCTCTTTTCTCTCCACTGGCTATCTGGTAAACAGGCTACACTCTAGGCAGTCTCTTCTGCTGATGTGTGTGGGTCTGGTAGTGGCACTCTCTCTATTCTACTCTTTTCCTTTCGGCATGGTTAATACCTGCCTGGCGCCCGAACAAAATCTTTCTTTACCCCTCTCTAATAAATACCGCTACAGAATTGGCGCCCAAACAGGGACTTGAAGAGAAACACTCATGACACCATCCACACAAGGTTGAATCATGTCTTTTGTTGGAACCCCATACTGTGTCAATGTGGACACACCTGATGGTAATCACGTTCGGGATTCTTTCATTGTGGAAGGACTCGATGAACTAATGGAGTTGAATAGCACTGACCCTAATCCCCAGGCTTCTGGTTCACCTATAACATCTCCACCATTACCCTCCCCTCAAACCCTTCCGGTTACCCTGTCCAGAGAGACTGGGAGAGGTGTCTCTGTGATCACTGGACAACTGGAACATCAATGGACACACACCAATCATAGTTTGACAATGCAGGAGAATGCCATTCGCAAACTCAGTGAATGTGTGGAGGCTCATCAGACAGATGTGCAGCGGAGGTTGGATTACCTTCCCTGTCAAATGGAGGAAAACCAACAACAAATTGTTCAGAGACAGAAATATTTACAAGATTCTCTGAAACAGGATATTCAAGGAAAACTGCACCGGTTCAAAACACAAATGGAAACTAACCATCATCAAGTCATAATCTTTCTTGAGGAGGAACAAAAACAGAGAGCAGAGGAGTCAGCCTCTGTTGTGAAGGGAGTGTGTTCTTATCTGAAGGAAGTTATGGAGGACATGAAGAACTCTCTCACAGGGGAACTACGATTTTTGATTGAACAGACTCAAAAGGACACTGTTAATGAGATGGAAAAAGCACAGAAGGCCATAGACCTTCAACTGGAAGAGCTGCACCAGGAGGTAATGCAGTGCTTTTCCCTTCTGGACAAATCTTCTGCACCTCCCTCAGGTTTTACCTCTGCCACTGGCTTGGCCAGTAAGGGAATAGGAACAGGTAGTACTACAAAACCCCTCTGAAGATACTGTTAAACAACAGAACTCCCGCTGCCACTGTCATGCCTCCTCTAGAGCGCTCCCTCCCTATCAAACTACTTTTCCCCACTTTTGGCAGCCCAGAAGATGATGTTGATCCACTGTTTTTCTTATCTAAGTGTAATGATTTTCTTTCTATCCGGCCCCTTACTGACTTGGAGGTTCTTGCTACCCTCCGCAGTGTTCTCCATGGTACAGCAAGAGACTGGTGGGAGATAGCCCGTGAACAGGTGTCAACCTGGGAGGAGTTTCAAAATATATTCCTCTTAGCCTTCCTCTCAGAGGACTATGTGAATGAACTGGCGGAACGTGTTCGTAACAGAGTCCAGGGTGAAGCAGAGCCAATACGGGACTTTGCCTTCTCCTACCGAGTTCTATGTAGGAGATGGAAGGCTGACATTACTGAGCAGGAGATGGTCAAACTCCTTCTTAAGAACATGGTTCCCCGCCTTGCTAGTCAACTTCGAACGTGTGCAAAATGTGGATGATCTGGTGCGTCTTGGGACTCAGTTTGAGAAGGACTGGAAGCACCACCTCCAAACTAAAAACCCTGTTCCCTCATCCCAGTATACCCATAACTCTCCTGGGGCTAAACCGTCTCAGATATTTGTACCCAAGATCCAGGACAAATGTCCAGTCGTGTGTTGGAGGTGTAGAGTCCAACATCCTCCAGATTCTTGCCCGCTCTACGTCCAGCGTCAGGATTCAGGAAAAGGTCAGAAAGGACCGAAGACTAAAAGTCTAGACAGACGTGGTGGCTTGCATACAATTGGGTCAGCCTTAATGCCCACCATGAAGCCTTTAGACAGCACAGCTAGCGGTCTTATTCCTATTCCGCAACAACTATTGGTTCCTCTGACTGTTAGGAACTGGAGAGGGAAGGCCATAATTGACACAGGGGCATCTTACACCCTGATGCAAGAGGCCCTGTGGCAGAACATGGCATTACCTCATGAGGAGCTACGAACATGGGAGGAGGGACCATTGTACTTGGCCAATGGAGAACCTACCACTCCCTTGGGCTGGATTAGTATAATAATAAAACTGCATGGTGAGACTATTAACCTTCCTGTGGCTATTCTTGCAGATTCAAGCCTTGCATTTGCTGTAGTCCTTGGCCTAGACTTTCTGTTCTTCAGTGGACTGACCATCTCGATGTCTGAACCCTCCTATCGGCTGCACTCTGACTATTCTCAGCATCATCCATTTCAACCTGGTAATGCACTGATTTCAGGCTGGAGCCTGCTACATTATGCAGAGTCCGGACAAGGTCAAGTCATCAGACAAAGACAAAAACATGTTCCACCAGTGAAGTCCGAGAACCCAACTATCACCCTGATTACCGCCGTACCCCCCCTTCTATCCGAGAGCAAAAACAAACCTGATGCGGATTTCTACCTCAAACAAGCAGTGGAACAGGCATGTCTGTCAGATGATGAAAGGTGGCAGCTCTCCCAGATGTTGGACATGAACAGTGAGGTTTGTACTCTTACACTCGGCCGTACAACCGTCTTCAAACACAAAATCTATACCCGGCATGAGGTCCCCATTAAGCAGCGTCCCTACAGGCTGTCCCCTGCCAAACTGGCAATTCTCAATGAACAGCTCAAAAGCATGTTGGAGAATGGAATTGTGGAACCTTCTTTTTCCGGATGGGCTTCTCCGGTTGTCCTGATTCCTAAGAAAGATGGTGGATATCGATTCTGTGTGGACTACAGGAAGCCGAATGCCATAACAGAAAGCGATGCCTACCCTCTACCAAACATAAATGACATACTGGAATCTCTGGCAGGAGCATCCATCTTTAGTAATCTGGATCTGAACAGTGGCTATTGGCAGGTGTCAATGGATCCCGCTAGTCAGGACAAGACTGCCTTTGTCACCCCTGCTGGTTTGTACTCCTTCAAAGTCATGCCTTTTGGTTTGAAGAATGCTCCAGCAACCTTCCAAAGGTTGATGGAGACTGTCCTGGGAGATCTGAGGGTAGAAATTGTCTTGTGTATCTGGATGACATCATAATCTACTCCTCCTCTGTCGCGGATCATCTGCAAGACATTCAGTCCGTCTTCGACAGACTAAAGGCTGCAGGTTTGACCTTGAACTTGAAGAAGTGTCGTTTCTGTCTGCCAGAACTCAAGTTCCTTGGTCATGTGGTTAATGCTGAAGGTATCCATGCAGATCCAGCCAAAGTTGCAGCCGTGCAGGAATTCCCAATTCCCACATCCCTCAAGGCTGTTCAGCGGTTTCTGGGCATGGCTGGATGGTACCACAGGTTTGTGCCTGACTTTTCAAAGGTAGCTGAACCCCTCAACCACCTTAAGAAGAAAGGTGTGAAATTCCAATGGACCCCTGCATGCCAAAGTGCATTTGAAGCACTCAAAAACAGTCTAATTACTCCTCCAGTGCTTGGACATCCTAACCTGAATGCTCATTTCATTGTGTACACGGATGCAAGTCAAACAGGACTTGGAGCAGTCTTGGCTCAACAAACAGGACTTGGAACAGAAGAAGTTCTTGCCTATGCAAGTCGCACCCTTAATTCAGCCGAGAGGAATTATTCAACGACTGAAAGGGAGTGCCTCGCTGTGGTCTGGGCTTTGGAGAAATGGAGCTACTACTTGGAGGCAAAGATCTTCACCGTTGTCACAGACCATGCTGCTCTGCAGTGGGTTCTGGCATCAGGCAAGACCAACAGCCGCCTTATTCGCTGGTCTATCAGACTGCAGAAGTTTGACTTCATCATTGAGTATCGCAAAGGAAAACTGAACGTTGTACCAGATGCCCTTTCTCGGATTACAGAGACTGCCAATGTTTGTCCTCCCCTGTGCAGTACTTATGCTACCGCTAAATGTCTGGATGATTCCTTTCCTCTGGATGATGAGAGTGTATGGAGAGCACAGCAGAAGGATGCTGCCATAATGGTGATCCACAAGAGTCTGTCTGAAGAAGACACCAAGAGTCGCTTCAATGATAAGTATAGCATAATTCAGGATAAAGTGTATCGAAAAACTTATCGAAGACTACAAGAGGTGGTTTACTGGCCAGGCATGTGGGTTGATACCCGGAAGTTTGTACAGCAGTGTGAAGTCTGCCAGAAATACAAACCAGACATTGGCAGACCTGCCGGGAAAATGCAGCAGACCGTGGTGACCCATCCAAATGAAATGTTGGGAATTGACCTCATGGGACCTTTTCCTCCCAGCCGGGGGACACGGAATGAATTTTTATTGGTGGTAGTGGACTACTACACACACTGGGTGGAGTTGTTTCCCCTCCGCAAAGCCACTGCATCAGCCATTGCTCTATTTCTGAGAAGGGAGGTTTTTACCAGATTCGGGATTCCAGACCAAATCCTCTCTGACCGAGGTCCGCAGTTCATATCAGGAATCTACAAAGAGCTCTGTACCTACTGGGGTGTAATTGCCAAGTTGACCACAGCCTATCATCCTCAGACCAACCTGACCGAGAGGGTAAACCGAACCCTGAAGGGGATGATTGCTTCATTCGTGGGGGATCAGCACACAAGTTGGGATCAGCATCTTCCAGAATTTCGCTTTGCACTGAACTCTGCCGTGCAGGAGACTTCTGGGGTCACTCCCGCCGAACTCCACCTGGGAAGACCACTAAAAGGTCCGATGGACAGGGTCTTGCAAAGTTCGAATGTTTCACCTGACTGCCCAGCGTTTGATGCCGTACAACACCACCACACCTTGCAAGCCAGAGTGGAGGCCAGCAAAACCAAAGCCAAACAACGACAGCTGAGAAACTATGACAAACATAGACGAGACGTGTGTTTTCCACCCCAGTCTCGTGTCTGGGTACGTTCACATCATCTGTCCAAGGCATCTAAGAAGTTCACTGCCAAGCTAGCTTCGAGATGGAAAGGTCCATACCGTGTAGTGCAGCAGTTGGGACCAGTGAACTACTTGGTCTGTTTGGAGGACACTGGGGAAGATGTCAGGACAGTGCATGTTGTTGACCTAAAGCCCTGCTACCCTACGGCAGAAGAGCTGGATCGCAGACAAAAGCAACACCTGCAGGACCTCTTCGTGGAGGACTCTGATGATGAGGACTTCCTGGTTTTGTGTAGCAGGAACATGAACCTGTCAAAGCCTGCGTCCTCTCTGATTCTACAGGCTTTGTTTTTTCATGGGGGAGGAGTGTGGCGAAATCTGCTCGGAGCCTTCACCGTGCACTGCCACTTTAAGAGCGCATGAGCACTAAGGAAGGAGGAGATAAAGAGCTCATTCAGCTCTTTGGGGAGGGGCTCTTGGCTGGCGCGACAGTTTGATTGTGTGTGCTGTGCTGCAGAAGTTTTGTTTTGTTTTTCAGCGTTTGTAGTTTATAAAGTATTTAACTCAATCATCGGTGTGATCGCTTTAGATCGTGGTTGTTTTTGTTTGGGACCGCGCCCGTTATGGATCGCATGGATTAGTAGCAACATTGTTGCGAAGCTTTACCATACAAACCAACAAACCATCGGACAGTCAGACCGTACACCGGCAGGCCTGAAGACCACAGCTAAGATTTCTCTTTTTCTCTCTTTCTCTTCCCTCTCGTTCCAGTGCTTTACCCTGCAACAGACTCTCTATTTTTCAAATGCACTTCCCATTGAAGTTCATTAGAGCTGGACTATTATTGCCCTGCCAGAAGTATTTTGATGGACATTTTAGTTAAAAGGGAGGTTGCTTGCAAGTTGTGTATTGTTATGTGAACTGTATTGAGGTGAGGTGTACTAATGACATGTGGCCGAGAAGACTGTGGACATTTTTAAGGCCTTTGTTGTGTCGATGAACACCCCCCACATTCATACCCTCTGCACTCATCCACTAGAAAATAATACAGATTATTGCAAATCCTCTGTTGATGACTGGGTTCGTTCTTGTATGAAGTTACTGTTTAATTGCTCTGCCATTATTAGTATTAGTATTATTGTATGAGGTATTCTTGTTGGGGTTACCCCTGTGCTGTGATGTGGGTTTTATATGGTGTGTATTCTCTTTTCTCTCCACTGGCTATCTGGTAAACAGGCTACACTCTAGGCAGTCTCTTCTGCTGATGTGTGTGGGTCTGGTAGTGGTACTCTCTCTATTCTACTCTTTTCCTTTCGGCATGGTTAATACCTGCCTGGCGCCCGAACAAAATCTTTCTTTACCCCTCTCTAATAAATACCGCTACATGGTATAGTGGGGTGTGGTATAGTGTGGTAAGGTATAGTGTGGTATGGTATAGTGGGGTGTGGTATGGTGGGGTGTGGTATGGTATAGTGGGGTGTGGTATGGTATAGTGGGGTGTGGTATGGTATAGTGGGGTGTGGTATAGTGGGGTGTGGTATGGTATAGTGTGGTATGGTATAGTGGGGTGTGGTATAGTGGGGTGTGGTATGGTATAGTGTGGTATGGTATAGTGGGGTGTGGTATGGTATAGTGTGGTATTGTATAGTGGGGTGTGGTATAGTGGGGTGTGATATGGTATAGTGTGGTATGGTATAGTGGGGTGTGGTATGGTATAGTGGGGTGTGGTATAGTGGGGTGTGGTATGGTGGGGTGTGGTATAGTGGGGTGTGGTATGGTATAGTGTGGTATGGTATAGTGGGGTGTGGTATGGTGTGGTATGGTATAGTGGGGTGTGGTATAGTGGGTGTGATATGGTATAGTGTGGTATGGTATAGTGGGGTGTGGTATGGTATAGTGGGATGTGGTATGGTGGGGTATGGTATGGTGGGGTATGGTGGGGTACGGTATGGTGGGGTGTGGTATGGTGGGGTATGTTGGGGTGGGGTATGGTGGGGTGGGGTATGGTGTGGTGGGGTATGGTGGGGTTTGGTATGGTGGGGTTTGGTACGGTGGGGTATGGTATGGTGGGGTGTGGTGGGGTATGGTATGGTATGGTATGGTGGGGTTTGGTATGGTATGGTGTTGTGTGGTATAGTATGGTCTTGTGTGGTGTGGTATAGTGGGGTATGGTATAGTGGGGTTTGGTGTTGCGTGGTATGGTATGGTGGGGTGTTGTGTGGTATGGTATGGTGTTGTGTGGTATGGTATAGGGGGGTGTGGTATAGTATAGTGGGGTGTGGTATGGTGGTGTATGGTATGGTGGGGTATGGTGTGGTGGGGTATGGTATGGTATGGTGGGGTATGGTGTGGTATGGTATGGTGGGGTATGGTGTGGTATAGTGGGATGTGGTATGGTATAGTAGGGTGTGGTATAGTGAAATGTGGTGTGGCGTGGTATAGTGGGGTGTTTTATGGTATTGTGGGGTGTGGTATGGTATAGTGGGATGTGGTATTGTATAGTGGGGTGTGGTATGGTATGGTGGGGTGTGGTATGGTATGGTGTAGTGTGGTGTGGTATGGTGGTGTGTGGTGTTGTGTGGTATGGTATTGTGGGGTGTGGTATGGTATTGTGGGGTGTGGTATTGTATAGTGGGGTGTGGTATTGTATAGTGGGGTGTGGTATGGTATGGTGGGGTGTGGTGTGGTATGGTATGTTGGGGTATGGTATGGTGGGGTGTGGTATGGTGGGGTATGGTGGTGTGGGGTGGGATATGGTGTGGTGGGGTATGGTATGGTATGGAATGGTGGGGTGTGGTATGGTGGGGTATGGTATGGTGAGGTAAGGTATGGTGGGGTATGGTACGGTAGGGTATGGTGGGGTATGGTATGGTGTGGTGTGGTATGGTGTGGTATGGTGGGGTATGGTACGGTGGGGTATGGTATGGTGGGGTATGGTGTGGTGGTGTATGGTATGGTGGGGTATGGTGGTGTATGGTATGGTGGGGTAATGTGGTGTATGGTATGGTGGGGTATGGTGGTGTATGGTATGGTGGGGTGTGGTGTGGTATGGTATGGTGGGGTATGGTATGTTGGGGTATGGTATGGTGGGGTATGTTGTGGTGGGGTATGATACAGTAGGGTATGTTGGGGTGTGGTGTGGTGAGTTATTGTGTGGTATGGTGGGGTATGGTGTGGTGGGGTATGGGATGGGGGGGTATGGTATGGTGGGGAATGGTATGGTTTGGTGGGGTATGGTGTTGTGTTGTGTGGTATGGTGGTGTATGGTATGGTGGGGTATGGTATGGTATGGTGGGGTATGGTATGGTATTGTGTGTTATGTAATGGTATGGTGGGGTATTGCAAGGTATGGTTTGGTGAGGTGTGGTACGGTGGGGTGTGTTATGGTGTGGTATGGTGGTGTGTGGTATGGTGGGGTATGGTATAGTGGGGTATGGTGTGGTATGGTGGTGCATGGTATGGTATGGTGTGGTGGGGTATGGAATGGTGGGGTATGGTGTGGTATGGTGGTGTATGGTATGGTGTGGTACGGTGTGGTGGGGTATGGTGGGGTATGGTGTGGTATGGTATGGTGTGGTATGGTATGGTGGGGTATGGTATGGTGGGGTATGGTATGGTGGGGTATGGTGTGGTATGGTATGGTATGGTGGTGTATGGTATGGTGGGGCATGGAATGGTGGGGTATGGTATGGTGTGGTGGTGTATGGAATGGTGGGGTATGGAATGGTGTGGTATGGTATGGTATGGTATGGTATGGTGGGGCATGGAATGGTGGGGTATGGTATGGTGTGGTATGGTGTGGTATGGTATGGTGGTGTATGGTATGGTGGGGTATGGTATGGTGGGGTATGGTGTGGTATGGTGTGGTATGGTATGGTATGGTGGGGCATGGAATGGTGGGGCATGGAATGGTGGGGTATGGTATGGTGTGGTATGGTATGTTGTGGTATGGTGTGGTGTGGTATGGTATGGTGGGGTTTGGTACGGTGGGGTATGGTATGGTGGGGTATGGTGGGGTACGGTATGGTGGGGTTTGGTACGGTGGGGTATGGTATGGTGGGGTGTGGTGGGGTATGGTATGGTATGGTGGGGTTTGGTATGGTGGAGTTTGGTACGGTGGGGTATGGTATGGTATGGTGTTGTGTGGTATAGTATGGTCTTGTGTGGTATAGTGGGGTATGGTATAGTGGGGTTTGGTGTTGCGTGGTATGGTATGGTGGGGTGTTGTGTGGTATGGTATGGTGTTGTGTGGTATGGTATAGGGGGGTGTGGTATAGTATAGTGGGGTGTGGTATGGTGGTGTATGGTATGGTGGGGTATGGTGTGGTGGGGTATGGTATGGTATGGTGGGGTATGGTGTGGTATGGTATGGTGGGGTATGGTGTGGTATAGTGGGATGTGGTATGGTATAGTAGGGTGTGGTATAGTGGAATGTGGTGTGGCGTGGTATAGTGGGGTGTTTTATGGTATTGTGGGGTGTGGTATGGTATAGTGGGATGTGGTATTGTATAGTGGGGTATGGTATGGTGTAGTGTGGTGTGGTATGGTGGTGTGTGGTGTTGTGTGGTATGGTATAGTGGGATGTGGTATGGTATTGTGGGGTGTGGTATTGTATAGTGGGGTGTGGTATTGTATAGTGGGGTGTGGTATGGTATGGTGGGGTGTGGTGTGGTATGGTATGTTGGGGTATGGTATGGTGGGGTGTGGTATGGTGGGGTATGGTGGTGTGGGGTGGGATATGGTGTGGTGGGGTATGGTATGGTATGGAATGGTGGGGTGTGGTATGGTGGGATATGGTATGGTGAGGTAAGGTATGGTGGGGTATGGTACGGTAGGGTATGGTGGGGTATGGTGTGGTATGGTGTGGTATGGTGTGGTATGGTGGGGTATGGTACGGTGGGGTATGGTACGGTGGGGTACGGTGTGGTGGTGTATGGTATGGTGGGGTATGGTGGTGTATGGTATGGTGGGGTAATGTGGTGTATGGTATGGTGGGGTATGGTGGTGTATGGTATGGTGGGGTGTGGTGTGGTATGGTATGTTGGGGTATGGTATGTTGGGGTATGGTATGGTGGGGTATGTTGTGGTGGGGTATGATACAGTAGGGTATGTTGGGGTGTGGTGTGGTGAGTTATTGTGTGGTATGGTGGGGTATGGGATGGGGGGGTATGGTATGGTGGGGAATGGTATGGTTTGGTGGGGTATGGTGTTGTGTTGTGTGGTATGGTGGTGTATGGTATGGTGGGTTATGGTATGGTATGGTGGGGTATGGTATGGTATTGTGTGTTATGTAATGGTATGGTGGGGTATTGCAAGGTATGGTTTGGTGAGGTGTGGTACGGTGGGGTGTGTTATGGTGTGGTATGGTGGTGTGTGGTATGGTGGGGTATGGTATAGTGGGGTATGGTGTGGTATGGTGGTGCATGGTATGGTATGGTGTGGTATGGTGTGGTGGGGTATGGAATGGTGGGGTATGGTGTGGTATGGTGGTGTATGGTATGGTGTGGTACGGTGTGGTGGGGTATGGTGGGGTATGGTGTGGTATGGTATGGTGGGGTATGGTATGGTGGGGTATGGTATGGTGGGGTATGGTATGGTGGGGTATGGTGTGGTATGGTGGGGCATGGAATGGTGGGGTATGGTGTGGTGTGGTATGGTGTGGTATGGTGTGGTATGGTATGGTATGGTGGTGTATGGTATGGTGGGGCATGGAATGGTGGGGTATGGTATGGTGTGGTATGGTATGTTGTGGTATGGTGTGGTGTGGTATGGTATGGTGGGGTTTGGTACGGTGGGGTATGGTATGGTGGGGTATGGTGGGGTACGGTATGGTGGGGTGTGGTATGGTGGGGTATGTTGGGGTGGGGTATGGTGGGGTGGGGTATGGTGTGGTGGGGTATGGTGTGGTGGGGTATGGTGGGGTTTGGTATGGTGGGGTTTGGTACGGTGGGGTATGGTATGGTGGGGTGTGGTGGGGTATGGTATGGTATGGTGGGGTTTGGTATGGTGGAGTTTGGTACGGTGGGGTATGGTATGGTGGGGTATGGTGGGGAATGGTATGGTATGGTGTTGTGTGGTATAGTATGGTCTTGTGTGGTGTGGTATAGTGGGGTATGGTATAGTGGGGTTTGGTGTTGCGTGGTATGGTATGGTGGGGTGTTGTGTGGTATGGTATGGTGTTGTGTGGTATGGTATAGGGGGGTGTGGTATGGTATAGTGGGGTGTGGTATGGTGGTGTATGGTATGGTGGGGTATGGTGTGGTGGGGTATGGTATGGTGGGGTATGGTGTGGTATAGTGGGATGTGGTATGGTATAGTAGGGTGTGGTATAGTGGAATGTGGTGTGGCGTGGTATAGTGGGGTGTTTTATGGTATTGTGGGGTGTGGTATGGTATAGTGGGATGTGGTATTGTATAGTGGGGTATGGTATGTTGGGGTGTGGTATGGTGTAGTGTGGTGTGGTATGGTGGTGTGTGGTGTTGTTTGGTATGGTATAGTGGGATGTGGTATGGTATTGTGGGGTGTGGTATTGTATAGTGGGGTGTGGTATTGTATAGTGGGGTGTGGTATGGTATGGTGGGGTGTGGTATGGTATGGTGGGGTGCGGTGTTGTGTGGTATGGCTGGGTGTGGTATGGTATAGTGGGGTGTGGTATAGTGGGGTGTGGTATGGTATTGTGGGGTGTGGTATGGTATAGTGGGGTGTGGTATGGTAAGGTGGGGTGTGGTATGGTATGGTATAGTGGGGTGTGGTATGGTATTGTGGGGTGTGGTATGGTATAGTGGGGTGTGGTATGGTATGGTGGGGTGTGGTGTTGTGTGGTATGGTATAGTGGGGTGTGGTATGGTATGGTATGGTATGGTGGGGTGTGGTATGGTGGGGTGTGGTATGGTATAGTGGGGTGTGGTATAGTGGGGTGTGGTATGGTATAGTGGGGTGTGGTATGGTATGGTGGGGTGTGGTGTTGTGTGGTATGGTATAGTGGGGTGTGGTATGGTATGGTATGGTGGGGTGTGGTATGGTATGGTGGGGTGTGGTATAGTGGGATGTTTTATGGTATAGTGTGGTGTGGTATTGTATAGTGGGGTGTGGTATGGTATTGTGGGGTGTGGTATGGTATGGTGGGGTGTGGTATAGTGGGATGTGGTATGGTATTGTGGGGTTTGGTATTGTATAGTGGGGTGTGGTATGGTGGGGTGTGGTGTTGTGTGGTATGTTATGGTATTGTATAGTGGGGTGTGGTATGGTATGGTGGGGTGTGGTATAGTATTGTGGGGTGTGGTATGGTATTGTGGGGTGTGGTATGGTATTGTGGGGTGTGGTATGGTATGGTGGGGTGTAGTGTTGTGTGGTATGGTATAGTGGGGTGTGGTATAGTGGGGTGTGGTATGGTATAGTGTGGTATGGTATAGTGGGGTGTGGTATGGTGGGGTGTGGTATGGTATAGTGGGGTGTGGTATGGTATAGTGGGGTGTGGTATGGTATAGTGGGGTGTGGTATAGTGGGGTGTGGTATGGTATAGTGTGGTATGGTATAGTGGGGTGTGGTATAGTGGGGTGTGGTATGGTATAGTGTGGTATGGTATAGTGGGGTGTGGTATTGTATAGTGGGGTGTGGTATAGTGGGGTGTGATATGGTATAGTGTGGTATGGTATAGTGGGGTGTGGTATGGTATAGTGTGGTATGGTATAGTGGGGTGTGGTATAGTGGGGTGTGGTATGGTATAGTGTGGTATGGCATAGTGGGGTGTGGTATAGTGGGGTGTGGTATGGTATAGTGTGGTATGGTATAGTGGGGTGTGGTATGGTGGGGTGTGGTATGGTATAGTGGGGTGTGGTATAGTGGGTGTGATATGGTATAGTGTGGTATGGTATAGTGGGGTGTGGTATGGTATAGTGGGATGTGGTATGGTGGGGTCTGGTATGGTATAGTGGGGTGTGGTGTTGTGTGGTATGGTATAGTGGGGTGTGGTATAGTTGGGTGTGGTATAGTGGGGTGTGGTATAGTGGGGTGTGGTATGGTATAGTGGGGTGTGGTATGGTATACTGGGATGTGATATGGTGGGGTGTGGTATGGTGGGGTATGGTGGGGTGTGGTATGGTATAGTGGGGTGTGGTATGGTGGGGTGTGGTATGGTATAGTGGGGTGGGGTATGGTATGGTGGGGTGTGGTATGGTATAGTGGGGTGGGGTATGGTATGGTGGGGTGTGGTATGGTATAGTGGGGTGGGGTATGGTATGGTGGGGTGTGGTATGGTATAGTGGGGTGGGGTATGGTATGGTGGGGTGTGGTATGGTATAGTGGGGTGTGGTATGGTGGGGTATGGTGGGGTGTGGTATGGTATAGTGGGGTGTGGTATGGTGGGGTGTGGTATGGTATAGTGGGGTGGGGTATGGTATGGTGGGGTGTGGTATGGTATAGTGGGGTGGGGTATGGTATGGTGGGGTGTGGTATGGTATAGTGGGGTGTGGTATGGTGGGGTATGGTGGGGTGTGGTATGGTATAGTGGGGTGTGGTATGGTGGGGTATGGTGGGGTGTGGTATGGTATAGTGGGGTGGGGTATGGTATGGTGGGGTATGGTATGGTGGGGTGTGGTATGGTGGGGTGGGGTATGGTGGGGTGGGGTATGGTGGGGTGTGGTATGGTGGGGTATGGTATGGTGGGGTGTGGTATGGTGGGGTGTGGTATGGTATAGTTGGGTATGGTATGGTGGGGTGTGGTATGGTGGGGTGTGGTATAGTTGGGTATGGTATAGTGGGGTGGGGTATGGTGGGGTGGGGTATGGTGGGGTGTGGTATGGTATGGTGGGGTGTGGTATGGTGGGGTGTGGTATGGTGGGGTGTGGTATAGTTGGGTATGGTATGGTGGGGTGGGGTGGGGTATGGTGGGGTGTGGTATGGTGGGGTATGGTATGGTGGGGTGTGGTATGGTGGGGTGTGGTATGGTGGGGTGTGGTATGGTATAGTTGGATGTGGTATGGTGGGGTGTGGTATGGTGGGGTGTGGTGTGGTATGGTGGGGTATGGTATGGTGGGGTGTGGTATGGTGGGGTATGGTATAGTTGGATGTGGTATGGTGGGGTGTGGTATGGTGGGGTGTGGTATGGTGGGGTGTGGTATGGTGGGGTGGGGTATGGTATGGTGGGGTGTGGTATGGTGGGGTATGGTATGGTGGGGTGGGGTGTGGTATGGTGGGGTATGGTAGGGTGGGGTATGGTAGGGTGGGGTATGGTAGGGTGGGGTATTGTTGTTGAATGTTGATCCTTTGGAGGGCACTCTTTCCCCATGCTCTGTCTCTCTCTCCTCTCCTCTTCTCTTTCTGCATGTCCCTCGTTCTCTGCCCTCCTCGCTCTCTCTCTCTCGCTCGTTCTCTCTCATTCCCTGCCCTCCTCGCTCTCTCCCTTTTTAAATTTTCTCTGTCTATTTCTCCATTAGTGCTCCTCTCTCTATAACGGTCCCACTCTCTCTCTCTCTCTCTCTCTCTCTCTCTCTCTCTCTCTCTCTCTCTGTCTCTCTCTCTCCGTTCTCTGTCTGTCTCTCTCTCCATTCTCTGTCTCTCTCTCTCTCCCTCCTTTCTCTCTCTCTCTGTCACTCTCTGTCTCTCTGTCTCTCTCTCTCTTTCTCTCTCTCTCTCTCTCTCTGTCTCTCTCTCTCTCTCTCTGTCTCTCTCTCTCTCTCTCTCTCTCTCTCTCTCTCTCTCTCTCTCTCTCTCTCTCTCTCTCTCTCTCTCTCTCTCTCTCTGTCTCTCTCTCTCTCCTTCTGCCACTGTTTCTCTCTACCCCAAATATCACTCTAACTCTCTCCCCCCACTCTCTTCTTCTCCTCCCCTCATCCACATGTAATCAAATGTACAGACATAAAATATGAATCATCGTATGTTGCCCTTTTTCCACCTATATCCTATTTTTCATTCATTACATTTCCATAATGCAGGGTCATATAATTATTAATACACTTTTCCTACCCACATAGTCTGCTTTCAGACACAACATTATAATGGACGTTTCATGATAAAAGGGATTTGTTTGTTTAGCTGCTTTTCTTCTGGATCCTATATTGCTTTATACTTTTAATGGCACTTCGGAGGAGAATCATTCAACATTCACATCTAATCAAGATCAAGCACATCCGTCTCCTTGTGTAGGTACAATATAATAACACTAAGGAGTTACCCATAGTGCCCAGTGTTGATTGATATCTCAGACGAAGGGTATTGTCATTGGATGTTTAGATAGCAACCAGGCAGGCGTCACCTTGGAGACGAGTGCCAGGCTGAGTTCTAAAGCATTCTGTTGTTGTCGTGGGAGACGAGCAGAGCGATATCTGCCTCTGTCGTTTCACAGGACAAAAAGAGGACTCGCAGAAATCCATTTTAATCCCATTGTTTATGTTCCTAAATCTTTTTTGTTTTAACAAACATTCACAAACATTAAGTGAGCCAGTTAATCTGTGTGAAGATTAAGGGGAGCTCTGGCCTTTAGACGGGTTGTTCTGTTCTGTTCTCTCTACGTTAACACATATTTATCTTGCCAAGTGAGTTTAGTCATAGCAGGACTTGTAAGGGAGTTTACAACTTCAAGTCTGCACACCAAATGGCACACTAGAACCTACATAGTGCATTACTTTTCACCATTGAAGAACTGCAGGGATGAGTCCCAAATGGCAACCTATTCCTTAAAAGTTAGATGGGACTTCCCCCTCCCTCCCTCCCTCCCTCCCTCCCTCCCTCCCTCCCTCCCTCCCTCCCTCCCTCCCTCCCTCCCTCCCTCCCTCCCTCCCTCCCTCCCTCCCTCCCTCCCTCCCTCCCTCCCTCCCTCCCTCCCTCCCTCCCTCCTTTCCACATCCTTCCTTCCTTCCTCCATATTTCCTTCCTTCCCTCCTTTCAACTAATACAGTAACTACAGTACAGTACATCTCTTCCCTTTCACGCAGAATCATTTATTTCAATAAAACATTATTGATTTCTCCTTTGCCATAAAAGACAATGAACAGTAGTGACATGGCCAGAGTGTGTAATTAATGATTAGCCCTCTACAAGTATCCATTAGTCAGAAGAAGGTAGATGACCAATTAATTGCCGGTGTCGTTGACCTTCCTTTTATTGTGCACTACTTTCGACCAGAGCCCTATGGGTAGCAGTCAGAGGAGGCTGGTGGGATGATATATAGGAGGATGAGTTTAGTGGAATGGCTGGAATGGAATCAATGGAATGTTATCAAACACATCAAGTCCATTAAAACTACTTGTTGACTCCGTTCCATTGATAACATTCCAGCCATTACACTAATTTCTTCTTCCGATTTCTCCTCCCACCAGCCTCCTCTGGAAATAGTGCACTATAAAGGAAATAGGGAGGATTTGGAATGCTGGCCAAGGCTGGATCACACCTACGGTGTTTAAATTCAGCTTCCCTGTAGTAGCCATAACTCATCCAGTATGTCTTAATGTCCAGATTTGACCATATCACCACCATAACTCATCATGTAAATTACCAGATTATACCACCATAACTCATGTAAATTACCAGTTAATTACCAGATTATACCACCATAACTCATCATGTTAATTACCAGTTAATTACCAGATTATACCACCATAACTCATCATGTTAATTACCAGTTAATTACCAGATTATATCACTACCATAACTCATCATGTAAATTACCAGATTATACCACCATAACTCATCATGTAAATTACCAGATTATATCACCACCATAACTCATGTTAATTACCAGATTATATCACCACCATAACTCATGTTAATTACCAGATTATACCACCATAACTCATGTTAATTACCAGATTATATCACCACCATAACTCATCATGTTAATTACCAGATTATACCACCATAACTCATCATGTTAATTATCAGATTATATCACCACCATAACTCATGTTAATTACCAGATTATATCACCACCATAACTCATCATGTTAATGACTAGATTATATTATATTACCACCATAACTCATCATGTTAATGACTAGATTATATCATATTACCACCATAACTCATCATGTTAATGACTAGATTATATCATATTACCACCATAACTCATCATGTTAATGGCTAGATTATATCACCACCATAACTCATCTTATTAATGACTAGATTATATCATATTACCACCATAACTCATCATGTTAATGACTAGATTATATCATATCACCACCATAACTCATCATGTTAATGGCTAGATTATATCACCACCATAACTCATTTTATTAATGACTAGATTATATCATATTACCATCATAACTCATCATGTTAATGACTAGATTATATCATATTACCACCATAACTCATCATGTTAATGGCTAGATTATATCACCACCATAACTCATCTTATTAATGACTAGATTATATCATATTACCACCATAACTCATCATGTTAATGACTAGATTATATCATATCACCACCATAACTCATCATGTTAATGGCTAGATTATATCACCACCATAACTCATTTTATTAATGACTAGATTATATCATATTACCATCATAACTCATCATGTTAATGACTAGATTATATCATATCACCACCATAACTCATCATGTTAATGACTAGATTATATCACCACCATAACTCATCATGTTAATGACTAGATTATATTATATCACCACCATAACTCATCATGTTAATGACTAGATTATATCATATTACCACCATAACTCATCATGTTAATGACTAGATTATATCATATCACCACCATAACTCATCATGTTAATGACTAGATTATATCACCACCATAACTCATCATGTTAATGACTAGATTATATTATATCACCACCATAACTCATCATGTTAATGACTAGATTATATTATATCACCACCATAACTCATCATGTTAATGACTAGATTATATCATATCACCACCATAACTCATCATGTTAATGACTAGATTATATCACCACCATAACTCATCTTGTTAATGACTAGATTATATCATATTTTCACCATAACTCATCATGTTAATGACTAGATTATATCACCACCATAACTCATCATGTTAATGACTAGATTATATCATATCACCATCATAACTCATCATGTTAATTACCAGATTATATCACCACCATAACTCATGTTAATTACCAGATTATACCACCATAACTCATCATGTTAATTACCAGATTATATCACCACCATAACTCATGTTAATGACTAGATTATATCACCACCATAACTCATCATGTTAATGACTAGATTATATCATATCACCACCATAACTCATCCAGTATATTTGTCTGCTCAAAGAACAGGACATTGTGTCTCTCCCTCCCTCTCTCTTTCTTTCTCTATTTCTCTCTCTCTGTCGCTCTCTCAATACTGTATATATACTATCCATATACACTACCATTCAAAGGTTTAGGGTCACATAGAAATATCCTTGTTTTTTAAAGAAAAGCTATTTTTTGGTCCATTATAATAACATAAAATTGATCAGAAATACAATGTAGACATTGTTAATGTTGTAAATGACTATTGTAGCTGGAAAAACGTATGATTTTTAATGGAATATCTACAAAGGCGTACAGAGGCCCAGTATCAGCAACCATCACTCCTGTGTTTATCATTTTAAAAGGCTAATTGATCATTAGAAAACACTTTTGCAATTATGTTAGCACAGCTGAAAACTGTTCTGATTTAAAGAAGCAATTAAACTAGCCTTCGTTAGACTAGTTCAGTATCTGGAGCATCAGCATTTGTGGGTTCGATTACAGGCTCAGAATGGCCAGAAACAAATAACTTTCTTCTGAAACTCATCAGTCTATTCTTGTTCTGAGAAATGAAGGCTATTCCATGTGAGAAATTGAAGATCTCGTACAATGCTGTGTACTAATCCCTTCACAGAACAGCTCAAACTGTCTCTAACCAGAATAGAAAGAGGAGTGGGAGGCCCCGGTGCACAACTGAGCAAAAGGACAAGTACATTAGAGTGTCTAGTTTGAGAAACATACGCCTCAGAAATCCTCAACTGCCAGCTTCATTAAATAGTACCCTCAAAACACCAGTCTCAACGTCAACAGTGGAGAGGCGACTCCGGGATGTTGGGCTTCTAGGCAGTTGCAAATAAAAAGCCACATCTCAGACTGGCCAATAAAAATGAAAGATTAAGGTGGGTAAAAGAACACAGACACTGGACAGAGGAACTCTTCCTAGAAGCCCAGCATCCCAGAGTCGCCTCTTCACTGTTGACATTGAGACTGGACAGAGGATCTCTGCCTAGAAGCCCAGCATCCCGGAGTCGCCTCTTCACTGTTGACATTGAGAATGGACAGAGGATCTCTGCCTAGAAGCCCAGCATCCCGGAGTCGCCTCTTCACTGTTGACGTTGAGACTGGACAGAGGAACTCTGCCTAGAAGCCCAGCATCCCGGAGTCGCCTCTTCACTGTTGACGTTGAGACTGGACAGAGGAACTCTGCCTAGAAGGCCAGCATCCCGGAGTCGCCTCTTCACTGTTGACGTTGAGACTGGACAGAGTAACTCTGCCTAGAAGGCCGGCATCCCAGAGGCACCTCTTCACTGTTGACGTTGAGACTGGACAGAGGAACTCTGCCTAGAAGGCCGGCATCCCAGAGGCACCTCTTCACTGTTGATGTTGAGACTGGACAGAAGAACTCTGCCTAGAAGGCCAGCATCCCAGAGGCACCTCTTCACTGTTGACGTTGAGACTGGACAGAGGAACTCTGCCTGGAAGGCCTGCATCCCAGAGTCGCCTCTTCACTGTTGACGTTGAGACTGGTGTTTTGCAGGTCTCAATAAGTCCAGTTTTATTGCTTCTTTCATGAGAACAATTTTCAGCTGTGCTAACATAATTGCAAAAGGTTTTTCGAATAATCAATTAGCCTTTTACAATGATAAACTTGGATTAGCTAACACAGCATGCCATTGGAACACAGGAGTCCGGTTGGAGCGAGCGGTCGCATCTACACTTCGGTCCGCAGGTAGTATAACTTTTCATTACATTTCGTTATAGTACAACGGTTTGATTTGTCTAATCTTAGCAATTTCTTCTTAGCTAGCTACATAGCCGTCTTTGTATCAAAGATAATTGCATAATTATCGTATTTCGTCGTCCTAACGTATCTGCCCAGCAGCTAGCTAAGCAGCTAGCTAACATCCACCAGCACTGTAGAAACTATTACACTCAACTGAACAACTCGATTAGCGTAGTGTCAGCTAGCTACATAGTTGTCTTCGCTGTCTTCGTATCCAAGATAATTGTGTGCAGTTTAGAGTGTGTAGACTTAGAGTGATTATCTTAATTTACCGAGGTTAGCTAGCCAGCTATTTGTCGTCCTTAACGTAGGAGTTGCTGCTAGCTAGCTAGCCAACAGCTAGCCAACCTCTACCGAATTGAACTCCAACTACCCGGTCAACATTCCGCGTCGCTCCACAGGTAGTATCACATTTTCATTTCACTTCATTACAGTACAACGGTTTGATTTGTTTGATCGTAGCTAGCCAGCTACATAGCCGTCTTTGTATCTAAGACAATTGTGTAGTCTAGAGCGATTTTCTAGGTTAGCTGGCCAGCTATTGTCGTTCTTTTAACGTAGCTAGCCAGCTAGCCCCGAATAGCAGCACTGTAGTAACTATTACAGTACAACGGTTTGTTTTGTTTGATCGTAGCTAGCTAGCTACATAGCCGTCTTTGTATCTAAGACAATTGTGTAGCCTAGAGCGATTTTCTAGGTTAGCTAGCCAGCTATTGTCGTTCTATTAAGGTAACGTAACGCAATCAACCTGCTAGCTAGCCAGCTAGCCCCCGAATAGCAGCACTGTAGAAACTATTACACTCGACGGAACGACTTGATTAGTGTAGTGTCAACATCGCAGCCACTACCAGCTAGCCTACTCCAGCAGTACTGTATCATTTCAATCATTTTAGTCAATAAGATTCTTGCTACGTAAGCTTAACTTTCTGAACATTCGAGATGTGTAGTCCACTTGTCATTCCAATCTCCTTTGCATTAGCGTAGCCTCTTCTGTAGCCTGTCAACTATGTGTCTATCTATCCCTGTTCTCTCCTCTCTGCACAGACCATACAAACGCTCCACACCGCGTGGCCGCGGCCACCCTAATCTGGTGGTCCCAGCGCACGACCCACGTGGAGTTCCTGGTCTCCGGTAGCCTCTGGAACTGCCGATCTGCGGCCAACAAGGCAGAGTTCATCTCAGCCTATGCCTCCCTCCAGTCCCTCGACTTCCTGGCACTGACGGAAACATGGATCACCACAGATAACACTGCTACTCCTACTGCTCTCTCTTCGTCCGCCCACGTGTTCTCGCACACTCCGAGAGCTTCTGGTCAGCGGGGTGGTGGCACCGGGATCCTCATCTCTCCCAAGTGGTCATTCTCTCTCTCTCCCCTTACCCATCTATCTATCGCCTCCTTTGAATTCCATGCTGTCACAGTTACCAGCCCTTTCAAGCTTAACATCCTTATCATTTATCGCCCTCCAGGTTCCCTCGGAGAGTTCATCAATGAGCTTGATGCCTTGATAAGCTCCTTTCCTGAGGACGGCTCACCTCTCACAGTCCTGGGCGACTTTAACCTCCCCACGTCTACCTTTGACTCATTACTCCCTGCCTCCTTCTTTCCAATCCTCTCCTCTTTTGACCTCACCCTCTCACCTTCCCCCCCTACTCACAAGGCAGGCAATACGCTCGACCTCATCTTTACTAGATGCTGTTCTTCCACTAACCTCATTGCAACTCCCCTCCAAGTCTCCGACCACTACCTTGTATCCTTTTCCCTCTCGCTCTCATCCAACACTTCCCACACTGCCCCTACTCGGATGGTATCGCGCCGTCCCAACCTTCGCTCTCTCTCCCCCGCTACTCTCTCCTCTTCCATCCTATCATCTCTTCCCTCTGCTCATACCTTCTCCAACCTTTCTCCTGATTCTGCCTCCTCAACCCTCCTCTCTTCCCTTTCTGCATCCTTTGACTCTCTATGTCCCCTATCCTCCAGGCCGGCTCGGTCCTCCCCTCCCGCTCCGTGGCTCGATGACTCATTGCGAGCTCACAGAACAGAGCTCCGGGCAGCCGAGCGGAAATGGAGGAAAACTCGCCTCCCTGCGGACCTGGCATCCTTTCACTCCCTCCTCTCTACATTTTCCTCCTCTGTCTCTGCTGCTAAAGCCACTTTCTACCACTCTAAATTCCAAGCATCTGCCTCTAACCCTAGGAAGCTCTTTGCCACCTTCTCCTCCCTCCTGAATCCTCCTCCCCCTCCCCCCCCTCCTCCCTCTCTGCAGATGACTTCGTCAACCATTTTGAAAAGAAGGTCGACGACATCCGATCCTCGTTTGCTAAGTCAAACGACACCGCTGGTTCTGCTCACACTGCCCTACCCTGTGCTCTGACCTCTGTCTCCCCTCTCTCTCCAGATGAAATCTCGCTTCTTGTGACGGCCGGCCGCCCAACAACCTGCCCGCTTGACCCTATCCCCTCCTCTCTTCTCCAGACCATTTCCGGAGACCTTCTCCCTTACCTCACCTCGCTCATCAACTCATCCCTGACCGCTGGCTACGTCCCTTCCGTCTTCAAGAGAGCGAGAGTTGCACCCCTTCTGAAAAAACCTACACTCGATCCTTCCGATGTCAACAACTACAGACCAGAATCCCTTCTTTCTTTTCTCTCCAAAACTCTTGAACGTGCCGTCCTTGGCCAGCTCTCCCGCTATCTCTCTCAGAATGACCTTCTTGATCCAAATCAGTCAGGTTTCAAGACTAGTCATTCAACTGAGACTGCTCTTCTCTGTATCACGGAGGCGCTCCGCACTGCTAAAGCTAACTCTCTCTCCTCTGCTCTCATCCTTCTAGACCTATCGGCTGCCTTCGATACTGTGAACCATCAGATCCTCCTCTCCACCCTCTCCGAGTTGGGCATCTCCGGCGCGGCCCACGCTTGGATTGCGTCCTACCTGACAGGTCGCTCCTACCAGGTGGCGTGGCGAGAATCTGTCTCCTCGCCACGCGCTCTCACCACTGGTGTCCCCCAGGGCTCTGTTCTAGGCCCTCTCCTATTCTCGCTATACACCAAGTCACTTGGCTCTGTCATAACCTCACATGGTCTCTCCTATCATTGCTATGCAGACGACACACAATTAATCTTCTCCTTTCCCCCTTCTGATGACCAGGTGGCGAATCGCATCTCTGCATGTCTGGCAGACATATCAGTGTGGATGACGGATCACCACCTCAAGCTGAACCTCGGCAAGACGGAGCTGCTCTTCCTCCCGGGGAAGGACTGCCCGTTCCATGATCTCGCCATCACGGTTGACAACTCCATTGTGTCCTCCTCCCAGAGCGCTAAGAACCTTGGCGTGATCCTGGACAACACCCTGTCGTTCTCAACCAACATCATGGCGGTGGCCCGTTCCTGTAGGTTCATGCTCTACAACATCCGCAGAGTACGACCCTGCCTCACACAGGAAGCGGCGCAGGTCCTAATCCAGGCACTTGTCATCTCCCGTCTGGATTACTGCAACTCGCTGTTGGCTGGGCTCCCTGCCTGTGCCATTAAACCCCTACAACTCATCCAGCATGCCGCAGCCCGTCTGGTGTTCAACCTTCCCAAGTTCTCTCACGTCACCCCGCTCCTCCGCTCTCTCCACTGGCTTCCAGTTGAAGCTCGCATCCGCTACAAGACCATGGTGCTTGCCTACGGAGCTGTGAGGGGAACGGCACCGCAGTACCTCCAGGCTCTGATCAGGCCCTACACCCAAGCAAGGGCACTGCGTTCATCCACCTCTGGCCTGCTCGCCTCCCTACCATTGAGGAAGTACAGTTCCCGCTCAGCCCAGTCAAAACTGTTCGCTGCTCTGGCCCCCCAATGGTGGAACAAACTCCCTCACGACGCCAGGACAGCGGAGTCAATCACCACCTTCCGGAGACACCTGAAACCCCACCTCTTCAAGGAATACCTAGGATAGGATAAGTAATCCTTCTCACCACCCCCCTTAATGATTTAGATGCACTATTGTAAAGTGGCTGTTCCACTGGATGTCAGAAGGTGAATTCACCAATTTGTAAGTCGCTCTGGATAAGAGCGTCTGCTAAATGACTTAAATGTAAATGTAAATGTGATGGATGCTGATTATGGGCCTCTGTACGCCTATGAAGATATTCCATAAAAAATCTGCCGTTTCCAGCTACAATAGTCATTTACCACATTAACCATGTCTACACTGTATTTCTGATAAATGTTATGTTATTTTAATGGACAAAAAAATTTGCTTTTCATTCAAAACAAGGACATTTCTAAATGACCCCAAAATAGTGAACGGTAGTGTATACTATATATGTACGTAGTGCCAGTTAAAAGTTTGGACACACCTACTCATTCAATGATTTTTCTTTCTTTTTACTATTTTCTACAATTCCAAGCGTGTGCAAAGCAGTCATCAAGGCAAAGGGTGGCTACTTTGGAGAATCTCAAACATAAAATATATTTAGATTTGTTTTACACTTTTTGGGTTACTACGTGATTCCATATATGTATCTTAATTGTTTTGATGTCTTCACTATTATTCTATTCTACAACTTTGTCTTGGCTGTGTGCTTAGGGTCGTTGACCTGTTGAAAGTTGAATCTTTGCCCCAGTCTGAGGTCCTGAATCCTCTGGAGCAGGCTTTCATCAAGGATCTCTCTGCTCTGTTCACTCTTTGCTCTGTACTTTGTTCACTTTCCCTCAATCCTAACATCTTTCTCTCAATGTTTCCCAGTCCCTGATGCTGAAAAAACATCCCCACAGCATGCACCACCATGCTCCACTGTAGGGATGGTGCCAGGTTTCCTCCAGATGTGACGCTTGGCATTCAGCCAAAGAGTTCAATATTGGTTTCATTAGACCAGAGAATCTTGTTTCTCATGATCAGAGTCTTTAGGTGCCTTTAGGCAAACTCCAAGCGGGTCATGTACCTTTTACTGAGGAGTGGCTTCCATCTGGCCACACTATCATAAAGGCCTGAATTGTGAAAAGCTGCAGAGATAGTTGTCCTTCCGGAAGGGTCTCACATCTCCACAGAGGAACTCTAGAGCTCTGTCGGAGTGACCATCGGGTTATTGGTCACCTCTCTAACCAAGGCCCTTCTCCCCTGATTGCTCAGTTTGGCCGAGCGGCCAGATCTAGGAAGAGTCTAGGTGGTTCCAAACGTCTTCAATTTAAGAACAATGGAGGCCACTGTGATATTGGGGACCTTTAATGCTGCAGAAATGTTTTGGGTACCATTCTCCAGATCTGTGCCTCGACACAATCCTGTCTCCAACCTCTACGGACAATTCTTTCGACCTCATGGCTTGCTTTTTACTCTGACATGCACTTGTCAACTGTGAGACCTTATATAGACAGGTGTGTGCCTTCCCAAATCATGTCCAATCAATTGAATTGACCACAGGTGGACTCCAATCAAGTTGTAGAAAAATCTCAAGGATGATCAATGAAAACAGGATGCACCTGAGCTCAATTTTGAGTCTCATAGCAAACGGTCTGAATACTTATGTAAATAAGGTATTTCTGTTAAATCTTTTAATACATAATAAATCAATTAATCTAAAAACCTGTTTTTGCTTTGTCATTATAGGGTATTGTGATGATGAATTTGTATTTATTTATCCAATTTTAGAATAAGGCTGAAACATAACAAAATGTCAAATAAGTCAAGCGGTCTGAATTCTTTCAAAATACACTGTACATAATGTCAGTCCCCCACAAAAACACACACACACACACACACACACACACACACACACACACACACACACACACACACACACACACACACACACACACACACACACACACACACACAGAGACACACACAGTGTGTGGTCTGACCTTTTTGAATTGTCTTGGATTTCTTCAAATGTATCTACATGTTCATGTTAAACTCCTGTGTTCTCACTGTACCTGTGAATCTGTTAGTCAAACTTTGTTTTCTCATGTATTAATGATATACACTCTAGTGCTGCTTCTCTGCCCCTATTTAGTGAAAAAGGGTGCCATTTGGTATACAGTACAATACGACATAGTACTGTCTGATCAGCACTTTCTCAGCAGACAGAGCAATAGTATCAGGGATGATTGATAATATATCTAATACCCCGAGGGGTTATTGAACCAGACAGAAGGAGAGGTTTTGAAGACTCCCCCCCCCCCCACCGCTACAGTTGACTAATGCAGTATCAGCTTGTCACTTAATGAATTAGATTCTTATTTACACACGCGCACACACACACACACACACACACACGTACACACACGTACACGTACACGTACACACGTACACGTACACACACGCACGCACGCACGCACGCACGCACGCACGCACACACGCACACACACACACACACACACACACACACACACACACACACACACACACACACAGCCTCCCACCATCAGCAGTGTTGCAGTTGGTTAAAGGTGCTTCTCTGCAGAAGGCAAGTTTAATCTCTCCCATACATCTACCAGCAGCAGAAGTCTGTTCCCATCTTGACAGCACTGCAGCGACTGGCTGAGGAATGTCTGCTCAAACTTCCACAGTCACCCTACCCATTACGGCTCAAACTGCCACAGTCACCCTACCCATTACGGCTCAAACTGCCACAGTCACCCTACCCATTACGGCTCAAACTGCCACAGTCACTCTACCCATTACGGCTCAAACTTCCACAGTCACCCTACCCATTACGGCTCAAACTTCCACAGTCACCCTACCCATTATGGCTCAAACTGCCACAGTCACCTTACCCATTACGGCTCAAACTGCCACAGTCACCCTACCCATTACGGATCAAACTGCCACAGTCACCCTACCCATTACGGATCAAACTGCCACAGTCACCCTACCCATTACGGCTCAAACTGCCACAGTCACCCTACCCATTACGGCTCAAACTTCCACAGTCAACCTACCCATTACGGCTCAAACTGCCACAGTCACCCTACCCATTATGGCTCAAACTTCCACAGTCACCCTACCCATTACGGCTCAAACTGCCACAATCACTCTACCCATTACGGCTCAAACTGCCACAGTCACCCTACCCATTACGGCTCAAACTTCCACAGTCACCTTACCCATTACGGCTCAAACTGCCACAGTCACCCTACCCATTACGGCTCAAACTTCCACAGTCACCCTACCCATTACGGCTCAAACTTCCACAGTCACCCTACCCATTACGGCTCAAACTGCCACAGTCACCCTACCCATTACGGCTCAAACTGCCACAGTCACCCTACCCATTACGGCTCAAACTGCCACAGTCACCCTACCCATTACGGCTCAAACTTCCACAGTCACCCTACCCATTACGGCTCAAAATGCAACAGATGCATGTTGTTCCCGACTCTTTGTTACTGGTGACAAAATGACATGTTATCATACAGTAACTAACGAACTAACTATGAAAGTGGCTCAGATACCGACAAGTTTTTTGATATGATATGGTTTATTGAAGCTACACGATACATTTAAGCAAATGTTCCATTCACTAACTACGTGTCGTGTCAATCTCTTTATTGGTAACAGGGTTCAATTACATGTTAGTTAAACTTACCAACAACAACAACAACAAAAAAGATTGTTTTTAAAATTCTCTAAATGCATGTTAGCTATGTCAATATCTTGGATAACAATCTTGTTAGCTATGTCAATGTCTTGGGTAACAATCTTGTTAGCTATGTCAATAACTTGGGTAACAATCTTGTTAGCTATGTCAATATCTTGGGTAACTGTCAGGATTTGGCCAGGGTTGTTCCGGGTTTTGGTCACTAGATGCCCCCATTGTGCTTTGACCTTATGTTTTTTCCCTTGTTCCCCATTATTATTTGCACCTGTGCCTCGTTTCCCCTGATTGTATTTAAACCCTTAGTTTCCCTCAGTTCTGTGCTCTGTGTTTGTATGTTAGCACCCAGCCCTAGTGTTCTGTGTATTCTTGTCGATTCCGGTGGATGCTCTTGTGGAATTCTGTTTTTGAGTATCTCTTGAGGCTTTTTTGTGCTATTCCTACCACCTTTTGGATTTGCCATTTTTGTATTGAAGGACTTCTCCTTTTTACTTTATTAAATACACCGTCTTAAGTACTGCTGTGTCTGCCTCATCTTCTGGGTTCTGCTGACTATTCGTGGCTCAGTTGGTTAAGTGACTGTTTCTCACTCCGGAGACCCAGGTTCGTAACCGGGTCCTGACAGGTAACAATCTTGTTAGCTATGTCAATATCTTGGGTAACAATCTTGTTAGCTATGTCAATATCTTGGGTAATAATCTTGTTAGCTATGTCAATATCTTGGGTAACAAACTTGTTAGCTATGTCAATATCTTGGGTAACAAACAAAGGAAATACACGTTTAGCTACAGTAGGTGTAGTATTGTGGAGAAACAGGTGGCTGTCCAGCAGCCATTGTGTTGATGAGAGTAGAATACATAACTGACGTGGTCTAACTCCGGTATTGACAACGTTGGTCTCCTAGGTAACAGCGGTGGTGAAAATTCCACATTTATTTACCCGACTACAAAATGAACTTTTTAACTGAAATGTTGAACCTGTCAGGTATTGTTGCATGTTTCATAACAACACTTATTGTGAAGCAGGGAGAGTCTCATCGGGGGTTAGTGATGCTGGAGAAGAGAAGCTGGACTGTATAGGGTGGAGGGCATGAAAGATTAGGGCTGCCAACGCCATCACCTCAAACACTCCTGCTATGTACATACAGCTGTTACGCTCAAAAAGTGTAGAATAACAGGAACGTTCCTGTGTCGCTACCAAACCTTATACCTTTTTTTCTCGTCTGTTCAGTTTCCCTCTTTCATTCACTCAAGAAGATAACACTCGCTCAGACGATAAACTCCCTGCCTATAATTTTAAACAGATGCTTAATTTTACGAGCCAGTCAGTACCTCCAAGATTCCTGACCCATGTGTATATGTAGTCTAAACACGCTTCATAAGATAACAGCCTTAAATAAACGTTCAACCAAGCAGCCAACTCCTGATTCATGGACCTCTTTTCTCATCTGTTTTTTTATTTTTTTTTATTTTTTATTTTTTTTACCAGGCAAGTCAGTTAAGAACAAATTCTTATTTTCAATGACAGCCTAGGAACAGTGGGTTAACTGCCTGTTCAGGGGCAGAACGACAGATTTGTACCTTGTCAGCTCGGGGGTTTGAACTTGCAACCTTCCGGTTACTAGTCCAACGCTCTAACCACAAGGCTACCCTGTTTAAGTATCCCTCTTTCTCTATCTTTTACTCTGAATATGAATAAACTAACACCATCTTGCATGAGAACATCTACAAAGAAATGCTGAGTTCAAGCTCTATTTTATGCTCTGTGCTTTTCTCTCTCTCTTTCCATCTATCTGTGGTGTGAAGCTTTTTAAATCTGTTTTAGCAACCTATTCATTTTTTTTGTGGTATAAAAGGTTGCCCTCCTCTCTCCCCCCTCCTATCTCCCTCCTCTTCAATAGAGAGGCTGAACAGCTTGATGTTATCCTTGTAGCTTTGCCACAGAGAACAAAATGGCTTCCGGCGGAATGGGTTGAATGGAAGCTATGCACTGGGCTCATCTCCAATATTCCGGAACCAACTGGAATATCTTCACTCAGAATCTATCTCCAATTCATCTCCCACAGCCAGTCAGCCAGCCAGCCAGCCAGCCAGCCAGCCAGCCAACCAGCATGTCAGTCAGTCAGTCAGCCAGCCAGCCAGCCAGTCACCCAGACAGCCGGCCAGTCAGCCAGCCAGCTGGCCAGCCAGCCAACCAGCCAGCCAGTCAGCCAGTCAGTCAGTCAGTCAGAGCTAGTTATCGCAGACAGGCTCAACCCTTTTCTAACTAGCGTGGCTACATATCACACTACATAGTCTATGTCCCAGTGGCACCCTATTCCCTATGCAGTGCACAGCTTTTGACCAGAGCCTTAAGAGGCTTAGGATTCCATTTGGGACACAGGCATATTATCTAGCCAGCCTTGGAGCGTGACGACAGGGGTGGGGGTGTGGGGAGTGAATGGATAGAAATCATGATGACTTTTCTGACACACGAGTCAAGAGCTTCATTGTCCAACGTCAAAAGACGACACCTCATGAGTGGCTGACAAGATGTGATCTTGCAGAGCTACATAGTATCAACCCTCATTTTCCATGACCCAAAAAAAGTTCCCCTCCTATTAGTGTCAGCTTAGACTGTGAACTCTGGCACAGCCCCCCCCCCATGAGAGTTCTACCGATCTACAGACCAACGGAAACACAAACGAGGAGCATTTAGCCAAGGTTTCTAGCCGTGGAAACAAACAATAACATATGATCACTAATACAGTCACCCCCCCCCCTCTGTAACATGGCCACGCTATAGGTGTTAAAACTATTCAAACTGTTAATTCTCAACCACCAAGAGACTGACTGTGCATCTCAAAAAGCTCCATCGAGTTCTGATGGCGATTATGTAAAAGAAAGTACCACGCGGTGTACCAATTGAAATATGACCTCACGGTTGCCAATCAGAACCCTCGTCACCTCTACGCTAGTTGCAAGCCACCAGGCCTCTCTAAGCAGCAGGGATCCCACGGTGGCGGCTGTGTCCTGTCTTATGGTTTCACTCGTTAGCTACGACTTTCTCTGTCAAACAGAGCCAAGACGATCCAGAGAGAGCCAGCAACCTTCAGGGAACGAGGGTGGAGATGGAGAGAAAGTCTGGGTCACAAATGGCACCCCTATTGCCTATATATTCCTATGGGCTCTGGTCAAAAGTAGTGCACTAAATAGTGAATGGGGTGACATTTGGGATTAAACTGAAGGCTATGCTTTTGTTTTGACAAACTGCATGGATGACTGTTCTTCTTCTGACTAGAGTGATAATTGGTCGGATTAGAAATGGAGACCATTGTGTATGGCTACCATCTGGAGAGTCGAAAAGGCCTTTGGGTTGGATGGCAGAGCAGTGCTATAAAACCTGAGAGTGATTTCTTTCTTTCTCCCTCCCTCCCTCCCTCCCTCCCTCCCTCCCTCCCTCCCTCCCTCCCTCCCTCCCTCCCTCCCTCCCTCCCTCCCTCCCTCCCTCCCTCCCTCCCTCCCTCCCTCCCTCTCCATCTTTCTCAATTCATATTAATTCAAGGGACTTTATTGGCAAGGGAAACACATTTACATTGTCAAAGCGAGTGAAATGGATTATCAAAGGTGAAATAAACAATACAAAGTGAACAGTACATTTTACACTCACACAAGTTCCATAATAATAAATACATTTCAAATGTCATATTACTGTGTTGTAATGCGGTGCAAAGAGTTAAACTACAAAAGGGAAAATAAATAAATTTGTGTTGTGCCAACAGGTCACAAATCTTGCTGTCGTGATGAAACACTGTGTTATTTCACCCAATAGATGTGGGAGTTCATCAAAACTATTTTGTGGATCTTGTGTAATCTGAGGGAAATATGTGTCTCTAATATGGTCATACATTGGGCAGGAGGTTAGGAAGTACAGCTCAGTTTCCACCTCATTTTGTGGGCAGTGAGCACATTGCCTGTCTTCTCTTGAGAGCCATGTCTGCCTACAAAGGCCTTTCTCAATAGCAAGGCTATGCTCACTGAGTCTGTACATAGTCAAAGCGTTCCTTAAGTTTGGGTCAGTCACAGTGGTCAGGTATTCTGCCTCTGTGTACTCTCTGTTTAGGGCCAAATAGCATTCTAGTTTGCTCAGTTTTTTAATTACTTATTTCCAATATGTCAACCATTGACTATGTACAGGAGCTGCAGGAGTTGTGACCCATTTTTGTTTGTTGTTTTGTCATAGTTGTGTCTGGGGGGGCGTATTTGGGAGGAAATGCTGTCACCTCCAGGTAGGTGTTTGTCTCCCTGTGTGCTGAGGCTGTCAGGTTCTTGTCTAGTTCTGGCATGTAGGTCACCACAGACTAGTACATGTCCCTGAGCCTAGAAAGGATTGATCTCCCCCTCTAGGATGAAGAAGCTGTTATCATTAATGTATGAGGATTCTATTGGGGGATATAGGTATCACACATGAGGACATTTTCTGTTGAGATCATTTCCTTATTCATTTCTAGCCAAATGTAAAATGTTCCTGTTTTGACTAATGGAATAGAGTGGTCTGCTCTATGCCTGCAAACCCCCTGAGTCTCTTCCCTATTTCACACCTGGTAGTGTGGTGGATGGGACTACCAGCTCTCTGTAACCTAGAGGGCAACCAGTGGGTCCATCTCCACTATACCACCCACCTGGTAGTGTGGTGGATGGGACTACCAGCTCTCTGTAACATAGAGGACAACCAGTGGGTCCGTCTCCTCTATACCGGGTTTCTTGTAGATTGACTATGTCTGTACTTCTGATTTATTAGATGAAGTCTGGATTCCTGCTCTTTAGGCCAAACGCAGATGACCTCTGACCTTGTATATTTCAGGATGAGATAGTGAAAGCTTTGCGTTCCATAGTGTCTAGTGTTGTGGTTTAGGCCCGGACCATCACAGTAGGTGTGAACAGAGCATGTTGAACATCTGATGCATACCTCGTAGGTCGCAGGATGGGGCTTGGGTGGGGTGTATTAGTGGGGGTTGGGCCTGTTGCTCTGCTCACAGCCTGGGCATATGTGTGGCTCTCCTGTTGAGGTCCTTGCCCCACGGGCGGGGGAATGGGGTATGGGGGGGGACAGAAGGGGCGTAGGTCAGATCTGGGGGGGGGCTATATAGGGTGTGGCCAGGGTTTGGTTGGGGTGTGGCTAGTTAAGCTGTGGTTTGGGTATAGGTCCTCTTGGCGTGGGTGCTCTCGGTGCAGGTCCTTCGGGAGGGGGTCTTGCAGGTCTGGGAGGGGGTATCACTGGTCTGCGCGGGGTGCCCTTTGCTGTGTTGCTCCTGTGTGAGGTGCTGGGTCTACGGTTGAGAGTGAAGTTCAGTGTACTGCCAAAAGTTGGGATTGCTGCCTTGTAGAGGTGGACCTGGTCATAAAGGCTGTTCCAGTCCAGTGTGGAGTGGTGCGCCCGGTAGATAATAGATTTGAGTCAGAGTCCGGTGAAATGCTTGCATTTACCCGCTGTATGGTGGCAAGGTGAATGTCTTTTCGTGGTAGCAGGGTGGAAAAAAAACATGTGTGCATTGGGGAAAGCGGAAGAAGCTTTTTCAATCAGTCCCTTGACAGCTGTGGCCCTCAGGTCCTTTGTGCCCGTGTGAATTACGATGTGGCTGGGGGATCCTAGTCTGTCCTTTCACAACAGCTCCAGGGCATGTCTAGTGTTTGGGCACCAGAGTTTAGCCACTTTGTGTTTGGGAAAATGTTTATCCTCTTGAATATATTTGCCATTTGAGTCAATGAGGACCACCATTTCTGGATTTTGTTTGTTCTCAGTGGATGTGTGGGGGTTGTCAGGAGAGCTATCGGGGGAGCTGACAGGGGGGCTGGTAGGAGGAGGTGGGTGGGGTCTGGTATGAGGGTGTGTGGTATGTTAGGAGGGGGTGGGGTCTGTTAGGAGGGGGTGGGGTCTGGTAGGAGGTGGTGGGTGGGGTCTGTTAGGAGGGGGTGGGGTCTGTTAGGAGGGGGTGGGGTCTGTTAGGAGGGGGTGGGGTATGTTAGGTTGGTGGGTCCTGTGTTGTCTGTCCCATTGTGGTGTTGAGGTTGTGGTCTGGTTCTGAGGTGGGCTGTTCTGCTGGCTTCTCTGGGGGAGAGTCCTGCTGTCTGTCACACCTCAGCTTTCTGACCTCCTCCTCCACTGCTGTTAGCTGTTGCATGTGTTCCACTCCCTCCTCCACTGCTCTTAGCTGTTCCATGTGTTCCTCTCCCTCCTCCACTGCTGTTAGCTGTTCCATGTGTTCCACTCCCTCCTCCACTGCTGTTAGCTGTTCCATGTGTTCCACTCCCTCCTCCACTGCTCTTAGCTGTTCCATGTGTTACTCTCCCTCCTCCACTGCTGTTAGCTGTTCCATGTGTTCCTCTCCCTCCTCCACTGCTGTTAGCTGTTCCATGTGCTCCACTCCCTCCTCCACTGCTCTTAGCTGTTCGATGTGTTCCACCCCCTCCTCCACTGCTGTTAGCTGTTCCATGTGTTCCCCTCCCTCCTCCACTGCTGTTAGCTGTGCCATGTGTTCCACTCCCTCCTCCTCCACTGCCGTTAGCTGTTCCATGTGTTCCCCTCCCTCCTCCACTGCTGTTAGCTGTGCCATGTGTTCCACTCCCTCCTCCTCCACTGCTGTTAGCTGTTCCATGTGTTCCCCTCCCTCCTCCACTGCTGTTAGCTGTGCCATGTGTTCCACTCCCTCCTCCTCCACTGCCGTTAGCTGTTCCATGTGTTCCCCTCCCTCCTCCACTGCTGTTAGCTGTGCCATGTGTTCCTCTCTCCTCAAGTTATCTCACCTCATTCCGGAGTGTAGCCAGCTCTCTCAGGCAGCCGTCCATCACCACCTTCTGCCCTCCGGGTTTTTCGGGGTGATGTTGTGCTACTCTGTTTTCTGTCTGCATTGTCTGGACTAGCTCTCTGAGTTCCACCATGTCTCTCTCCAGCTCTGTGAGTTTATCCCTGTCAATGATGGAGAAGCAGTGCAGTTGTGGAACCTGGGTGTCTTCTCTGATCCAGTAAAAGTCCCGCTGGTACTGCATGAGGATGCCCTGCGCCATTACCGTCCCAGACTTGAACACGTTGACGGAGGTTGTTTCAATTTCCTCTATGTCTAGTATTCTGAGTTTCCACCCTTGGCCAATACCCTCTCTCTTGATATAAGGATAGTGTGCTGTTATAACACTGTGGTATGCCAGGGGATGGTCTGGTTAATATAACACTGTGCCAGGGGTGGTCTGGTTAATATAACACTGTGGTATGCCAGGGGATGGTCTGGTTAATATAACACTGTGCCAGGGGATGGTCTGGTTAATATAACACTGTGGTATGCCAGGGGATGGTCTGGTTAATATAACACTGTGCCAGGGGTGGTCTGGTTAATATAGCACTGTACCAGGGGATGGTCTGGTTAATATAGCACTGTACCAGGGGATGGTCTGGTTAATATAGCACTGTACCAGGGGATGGTCTGGTTAATATAACACTGTGCCAGGGGATGGTCTGGTTAATATAACACTGTGCCAGGGGATGGTCTGGTTAATATAGCACTGTACCAGGGGATGGTCTGGTTAATATAGCACTGTACCAGGGGATGGTCTGGTTAATATAGCACTGTACCAGGGGATGGTCTGGTTAATATAACACTGTGCCAGGGGATGGTCTGGTTAATATAGCACTGTACCAGGGGATGGTCTGGTTAATATAGCACTGTACCAGGGGATGGTCTGGTTAATATAACACTGTGGTATGCCTGGGGTGGTCTGGTTAATATAACACTGTACCAGGGGATGGTCTGGTTAATATAGCACTGTACCAGGGGATGGTCTGGTTAATATAGCACTGTGCCAGGGGTGGTCTGGTTAATATAACACTGTACCAGGGGATGGTCTGGTTAATATAACACTGTGGTATGCCAGGGGTGGTCTGGTTAATATAACACTGTGGTATGCCAGGGGTGGTCTGGTTAATATAACACTGTGGTATGCCAGGGGTGGTCTGGTTAATATAACACTGTGCCAGGGGATGGTCTAGTTAATATAACACTGTGCCAGGGGATGGTCTGGTTAATATAACACTGTGGTATGCCAGGGGATGATCTGGTTAATATAACACTGTGCCAGGGGATGGTCTGGTTAATATAACACTGTGCCAGGGGATGGTCTGGTTAATATAACACTGTGGTATGCCTGGGGTGGTCTGGTTAATATAACACTGTGCCAGGGATGGTCTGGTTATGGGTTCGGGGAATGGGAGTATGGGTATGGGGTATGGGTACGGGGTATGGGTTCGGGGTATGGGTATGGATGTATGGGTTCTGAGTATGGGTTTGTGGTATGGGAGTATGGGTATGGGAGTATGGGTATGGGGTATGGGAGTATGGGTATTGGTATGGGTTATGGGTTTGGGGTATGGATGTATGGGTATGGGAGTATGGGTATGGATGTATGGGTATGGGTATGGGTTTGGGGTATGGGAGTATTGGTATGGGTGTATGGGTATGGGGTATGGGAGTATGGGTGTGGGGTATGGGTATGGGTGTATGGGTATGGGTTCCGAGTATGGGTTTGTGGTATGGGAGTATGGGTATGGATGTATGGGTATGGGTTTGGGGTATGGGAGTATTGGTATGGGTGTATGGGTATGGGAGTATGGGTGTGGGGTATGGGTATTGGTATGGGTTATGGGTATGGGTTCGGGGTATGGGAGTATTGGTATGGGTGTATGGGTATGGGGTATGGGAGTATGGGTATGGGGTATGGGTACGGGTTCGAGGTATGGGTTCGGAGTATGGGTATGGATGTATGGGTATGGGTATGGGTTTGGGGTATGGGAGTATTGGTATGGGTGTATGGGGTATGGGAGTATGGGTATGGGGTATGGGTATTGGTAAGGGTTCGGGGTACGATAGTATGGGTATGGGTTCCGAGTATGGGTATTGGTATGGGTTATGGGTATGGGTTTGGGGTATGGGAGTATTGGTATGGGTGTATGGGTATGGGGTATGGGAGTATGGGTGTGGGGTATGGGTATTGGTATGGGTTATGGGTATGGGTTTGGGGTATGGGAGTATTGGTATGGGTGTATGGGTATGGGGTATGGGAGTATGGGTATTGGTATGGGTTATGGGTATGGGTTCGGGGTATGGGAGTATTGGTATGGGTGTATTGGTATGGGGTATGGGAGTATGGGTATGGGGTATGGGTATTGGTATTGGTATGGGTTATGAGTATGGGTTCGGGGTACGGTAGTATGGGTATGGGGTATTGGTTCGGGGTATGGGAGTATGGGTATGGGTATTGGTATTGGTATGGGTTATGAGTATGGGTTCGGGGTACGGTAGTATGGGTATGGGTTCCGAGTATGGGTATGGGTATAGGTTTGGGGTATGAGTTTGGGGTTTGGGAGTATGGGTGTGTGGGTATGGGGGTATGGGAGTGTGGGTATGGGGTATGGTTGTAAGGGTATGTGTATGGGGTATGGCGGTATGGGTATGGGGTATTGGTATGGGAGTATGAGTAGGAGTATGGGTATTGGGGTATGGGTTCATGGGTATGGGGATATGGGTATTGGAGAATGGGTATGGGGGTATAAGTATGGGGGTATGGTATGGGGGTATGGGTATTGGAGAATGGGTATTGGGGCATAGGTACAGTATGGGGGTATGGGAGTATGGGTATGGGGGCATGGATATGGGGGCATGTGAATGGGGGTATGGGTATGGGGGCATGGGTAAAGGTGTATGGGTATGTGGGTATGGGGGCATGGGTATAGGTGTATGGGTATAGGTGTATGGGTATTGTTATGGGGATATGCGTATGGGGGCATGTGTATGGGTGAATGGGTATGGGGGTATGGGGGTATGGGTATGGGTGAATGGGTATGGGGGTATTGGTGTATGTGTGTATGGGTATAGGTGTATAGGTATAGGTGTATGGGTATGGGGGTATGGTTATAGGTGAATGGGTATGGGTATGGGGTATGGGTATAGGTGTATGGGGTTATGGGTATAGGTGTATGGGGTATGGGTATAGGTGTATGGGGTTATGGGTATAGGTGTATGGGGGTATGGGTATGGGGGAATGTGCACGGGTAAAGGTGTATGGGGGTATGGGTATAGGTGTATGGGGATAGGGGTATGGGTATGGGTATGGGTATGGGGGTATGGGGGCATGGGAATAGGTGTATGGGTATAGGTGTATGGGGCTATGGGTATAGGTGTATGGGTATGGGGGTATGGGGGTATGGGTATGGGGGTATGGGTATAGGGGTATGGGTATAGGTGTATGGGGGTATGGGTATAGGTGTATGGGGGTATGGGTATAGGTGTATGGGTGTATGGGGGTATGGGGGTATGGGTATGGGGGTATGGGTATGGGTATAGGTGTATGGGGGTATGGGTATAGGTGTATTGGGGTATGGGTTAATGGGGATGGGTGAATGGGTTAATGGGTATGGGGGTATGGGTATAGGTGTATGGGGGTATGGGTATGGGGGTATGGGGGTATGGGTATGGGGGTATGGGTATAGGTTTATGGGGGTATGGGTATGGGGGTATGGGTATAGGTGTATGGGGGTATGGGTATAGGTGTATGGGGGTATGGGTATAGGTGTATGGGGATATGGGTATAGGTGTATGGGTGTATGGGGGTATGGGGGTATGGGTATAGGTGTATGGGTATAGGTGTATGGGGGTATGGGTATAGGTGTATGGGGGTATGGAGGTATGGGTATGGGGGTATGGGGGAAAGGGTATGGGGGTATGGGTATAGGGGTATGGGTATAGGTGTATGGGGGTATGGGTATAGGTGTATGGGGGTATGGGTATAGGTGTATGGGGGTATGGGTATAGGGGTATGGGGGTATGGGTGTGGGGGTATGGGGGTATGGGTATAGGGGTATGGGTATAGGTGTATGGGGGTATGGGTATGGGGGTATGTGTATGGGGGTATGGGTATGGGGGTATGTGTATGGGGGTATGGGGGTATGGGTATTAAGACACAGCCTCTTATTCATAGGGCCCTTTTCAAGCCGCGTGTTGGATGTTCAGCTTTAAAGCGTTATTGAAGTTTCGAGGCAATGTTCCCACTGTAGCTAAGCCTGCATTCACAGCAAACAGTTCGGTCTGAAATGACCGTTACACCGCGCAACACTTCAACTTGACAGAGAAAAATATCGGCCTTCGTCTGTGTTTCTTCATATAGTGGACTACTGCTGATGACAGCCTGGCACATACGTGAAGACGACCAATACATTTTAAAGAGCTTTGGGTTGTGTGTGTGTGTAACTTTAAAACGATCAACACTTTCTCTTTGAAGACGTTTTCATTCTTTGAGATGCATTTCAAACGAGCTCAATTAGGCCAATTGTAGAATATGCTAATTTTCGTATCGTTTCTTAAGTTTAAATATGCAACGTCACCCCTGCCAATTCATTATGTGTCTTTGTGCAGAAACACAGGAAAACTATGTGAAACTAAACTAATTGAGAGTATAATAAGAAACACAGGAAAACTATGTTAAGGTTTTCTTCCGGTGAAGGAGAGGCAGACCAAAATGCAGCGTGGTTATAATTCATTGTTCTTTAATAATGAAACCATACATGAATAAACTACAAAAACAAGAACCGTGAAAACCCGAAACAGTCCCGTGTGGTACAAACACTGACACAGGAGACAACCTCCCACAAAACCCAACACAAAACAGGCTACCTAAATATGGTTCCCAATCAGAGACAATGACTAACACCTGCCTCTGATTGAGAACCATATCAGGCCAAACATAGAAATAGACAAACTAGACACAACATAGAATGCTCACTCAGATCACACCTTGACCAACCGAAACATACAGTACAAAGCAAACTATGGTGTGAGTTGGGCAGTCTGTTTGTTTTTGTATGATTTGGTGATTTGTATGTTTCGGCCTGGTATGGTTCTCAATTAGAGGCAGGTGTCATTAGTTGTCTCTGATTGAGAATCATACTTCGGTAGCCTGGGTTGCACTGTTTGTTTGTGGGTGATTGTCTATGTTAGTTGCTTGTGTCAGCACAGGTCTCATTTATAGCTTCACGGTCATTATTTGTTTATTGTTTTTGTATAGTGTTTCAATGTTTTCTTTATTAAAATTCATGATGAACACATACGACGCCTCATTTTGGTCCTCCGATACCTTCTCGCCTCTCCTATTCAGATGAAGAGGACGACCGTGACAAACTATGTGAAACGAAACTAATTGAGAAAAAAAACCCAAAGTGAATTAAAAGTGCGCCAAACCCACCAACAATTTAACCGACTACGCAGTAAGAAAGTGTGCCTCTGTGATATGTCGTTTTCCTTCAGCAACTAACTGATTTGTTACAGCGAAAGTCATTTGTTTTAAATGTTCAGTGTGGCATTAATAATAGCCTCTGCTGTAGCAATCAGAAGGCTAAACGATTGGCTGTCCTTAAAAACGGTTTTCTGTAATGAGAAGTCAACGGTTTAATTTGATCTGACCCACCAAGCAACTTTATACATTCATACCAACCTGCTGATTAGTTACACACCACACACACACATACACAAACAAACACACATTCACACACACACACACACACACACGCATATACACACACGCAAACACGTGCACGCACACACGCATACACGTGCACACACACGCATACACGTGCACACACACACACGCATACACGTGCACACACACGCATACACGTGCACACACACACACGCATACACGTGCACACACACACACGCATACACGTGCACACACACACACGCATACACGCATACACACATACACGTGCACACACATACACGTGCACACACATACACGTGCACACACATACACGTGCACACACATACACGCGCACACAAATACACGTGCACACACACACACGTGCACGCACACATACACGTGCACACATACACGCACACACACACACACGTGCATACACACGCACACACATGCATACACACACACACACATGCACACACACACGCATACACGTGCACACACACACGCATACACGTGCACACACACACGCATACACGTAAACACACGCATACCAGTGCACACACACACGTACACACACGCATACACGTGCACACACACACACACACACATACACGCGCACACACACACACACACACACACACGTGCATACACATGCACACACAGACACACACACACACATGCATGCACACACGCATGCACGTGCACGCGCGTGCACGCACACGCACGTGCACACACACAAGCATGCACGTGCACACACACAAGCATGCACGTGCACACACACACATACACGTGCACACACACACACGCATACACGTGCACACACACACACGCATACACGTGCACACACACACACGCATACACGTGCACACACACGTGCACACACACGTGCACACACACACGCATACATACACGTGCACACACACACGCATAAACACACTCATACACATGTGCATACACGTGCACACACAGACACACATGCACACACACGCATACACGTGCACACACACACACACGCACACGCACACACGTGCACACACACGTGCACACACACACGCATGCACGTGCACACACATACACACGCATACACGTGCACACACACACGTGCACACACACGCGCATACACGTGCACACACACGCGCATACACGTGCACACACACGCATACACGTGCACACACACGCATACACACACACACGCATACACGTGCACACACACGTGCACACACACACACACACACACGTGCGCACACACACATACACAGGAACACACAAACACAGGAACACACAAACACGAACACACAAACGTAACTGATGCTGTAACACTGCTCTGTGTGTGATGGAGTGAAACAACATTATATACAACATTATTCATGATCAGAACACTGCGTTTTGCGTTTACTAGATGAAACTTCTCTGAAGACGACAGAAAAAGCGTACTTAGTGCATCAACATGATCTGAACAGGATGCAGGGCTGTTACGGATCCCTTTTTGGCCCGACAGTCGAGGGGGGGGGGGGTGGTAATGAGACCCGTAACATAACTCATGCAAATTCGAATAGTGACAAAGCAAAAGTGTGAACGAAACAACCAGGACAACTGAAATCTACCGTCAAACTCAAGGTTTATTTGAAAACACACGGTAATGGGGGGGGCAGGAAAAGGGGCTGTGCTGGCCCCAAGGAAAGAAACAATAAGTATTCAAAAAAAACCTAAGCTAGACTAGCCTACTTTAACAACAGCTAACTAACTAACCAAAAATACAGTGGGTGGTCTGCCCAGTTCTAACTAGTGTATTTAACAAAGTCTACCTACGGGTAGTGTATGCCCATGGGCGACTTGTCTTGGTTTCCCCCTTTTCCACCAGCAATCAAACACAAACACCATAACCAAAAACAATACTCACAGGTGATGACAAAGTGCTATGGAGGTGCTCAAACAAAAGAGAGGTTAATACACAACGAGAGAGTGAAACACAGAGACCTACAGACATGGCATTTACAGAGAGATTGATCTCCAGAGCAAACAACTGACAGGGTTTTTAAACCAAGGGAAAGGAACTGTGATAGGGTAGGAAACAGGAGGAGGTGTGTCTTCTGATTGATGATTGATTGGTGACTGATTGGGGAGTATTGATTTTCACCTGTGAGGGGAGAAGGAGAGCAAACACAGGATACATACACACACACACACACACACACACACACAGGATACCTGTATCTGTAACAAGGGCAGTACTCTCCCCTATTCCCCAGGATGCAGTGCAGTACTCTCCCCTATTCCCCAGGATGCAGTGCAGTACTCTCCCCTATTACCCAGGATGCAGTGCAGTACTCTCCCCTATTCCCCAGGATGCAGTGCAGTACTCTCCCCTATTCCCTAGGATGCAGTGCAGTACTCTCCCCTATTCCCTAGGATGCAGTGCAGTACTCTCCCCTATTCCCTAGGATGCAGTGCAGTACTCTCCCCTATACCCTAGGATGCAGTGCAGTACTCTCCCCTATTCCCTAGGATGCAGTGCAGTACTCTCCCCTATTCCCCAGGATGCAGTGCAGTACTCTCCCCTATTACCCAGGATGCAGTGCAGTACTCTCCCCTATTACCCAGGATGCAGTGCAGTACTCTCCCCTATTCCCCAGGATGCAGTGCAGTACTCTCCCTATTCCCTAGGATGCAGTGCAGTACTCTCCCCTATTCCCTAGGATGCAGTGCAGTACTCTCCCCTATTCCCTAAGATGCAGTGCAGTACTCTCCCCAATTACCCAGGATGCAGTGCAGTACTCTCCCCTATTCCCCAGGATGCAATGCAGTACTCTCCCCTATTCCCCAGGATGCAGTGCAGTACTCTCCCCTATTCCCTAGGATGCAGTGCAGTACTCTCCCCTATTCCCCAGGATGCAATGCAGTACTCTCCCCTATTCCCCAGGATGCAGTGCAGTACTCTCCCCTATTCCCCAGGATGCAATGCAGTACTCTCCCCTATTCCCTAGGATGCAGTGCAGTACTCTCCCCTATTCCCCAGGATGCAATGCAGTACTCTCCCCTATTCCCCAGGATGCAGTGCAGTACTCTCCCCTATTCCCCAGGATGCAATGCAGTACTCTCCCCTATTCCCCAGGATGCAGTGCAGTACTCTCCCCTATTCCCTAGGATGCAGTGCAGTACTCTCCCCTATTCCCCAGGATGTAATGCAGTACTCTCCCCTATTCCCCAGGATGCAGTGCAGTACTCTCCCCTATTCCCTAAGATGCAGTGCAGTACTCTCCCCTATTCCCCAGGATGCAGTGCAGTACTCTCCCCTATTCCCTAGGATGCAGTGCAGTACTCTCCCCTATTCCCTGGGATGCAGTGCAGTACTCTCCCCTATTCCCTAGGATGCAGTGCAGTACTCTCCCCTATTCCCTAGGATGCAATGCAGTACTCTCCCCTATTCCCCAGGATGCAGTGCAGTACTCTCCCCTATTCCCTAGGATGCAGTGCAGTACTCTCCCCTATTCCCTGGGATGCAGTGCAGTACTCTCCCCTATTCCCTAGGATGCAGTGCAGTACTCTCCCCTATTCCCTAGGATGCAGTGCAGTACTCTCCCCTATTCCCTAAGATGCAGTGCAGTACTCTCCCCAATTACCCAGGATGCAGTGCAGTACTCTCCCCAATTACCCAGGATGCAGTGCAGTACTCTCCCCTATTCCCTAGGATGCAGTGCAGTACTCTCCCCAATTACCCAGGATGCAGTGCAGTACTCTCCCCTATTCCCTAGGATGCAGTGCAGTACTCTCCCCTATTCCCTAGGATGCAGTGCAGTACTCTCCCCAATTCCCTAGGATGCAGTGCAGTACTCTCCCCTATTCCCTAGGATGCAGTGCAGTACTCTCCCCTATTCCCTAAGATGCAGTGCAGTACTCTCCCCAATTACCCAGGATGCAGTGCAGTACTCTCCCCAATTACCCAGGATGCAGTGCAGTACTCTCCCCTATTCCCTAGGATGCAGTGCAGTACTCTCCCCAATTACCCAGGATGCAGTGCAGTACTCTCCCCTATTCCCTGGGATGCATTGCTGTACTCTCCCCTATTCCCTAAGATGCAGTGCAGTACTCTCCCCAATTACCCAGGATGCAGTGCAGTACTCTCCCCTATTCCCTGGGATGCAGTGCAGTACTCTCCCCTATTCCCTAGGATGCAGTGCAGTACTCTCCCCTATTCCCCAGGATGCAGTGCAGTACTCTCCCCTATTCCCCAGGATGCAGTGCAGTACTCTCCCCTATTCCCTAGGATGCAGTGCAGTACTCTCCCCTATTCCCTAAGATGCAGTGCAGTACTCTCCCCTATTCCCCAGGATGCAGTGCAGTACTCTCCCCTATTACCCAGGATGCAGTGCAGTACTCTCCCCTATTCCCTAGGATGCAGTATGCACCGAGTGATTTTTGCTTGATTCTAATGAGATAAGGTAATTTGTTCTGCAGATGACTTTCTTGTCGTTCACTCACTCTCTGTGTCCCAAATGGCAGCCTATTCCCTACATAGTGTGTTGCTTTTGACCAGAGCCCTATGGGCCCTATTTAAGACATAGGGTGCCAAACAGGACACAGTCACTGCCTTAATTACACACGCCTTTTGTCAATGTGACGAAATACAACAAAGCAGAAAAAGTATGGCAAAGCTAAGTTAATATGGCACAGCTCAATTAGTATGGCAAAGTCACAGACACAGTGTACAGACAGACACAGTGTACAGACAGACACAGTGTACAGACAGACACAGTGTACAGACAGACACAGTGTACAGACAGACACAGTGTACAGACAGACACAGTGTACAGACAGACACAGTGTACAGACAGAAACAGTGTCATCAGATGAAGCAGACAGACACAGTGTACAGACAGACACAGTGTACAGACAGACACAGTGTACAGACTGACACAGTGTACAGACAGACACAGTGTACACACAGACACAGTGTACAGACAGACACAGTGTACAGACAGACACAGTGTACAGACAGACACAGTGTACAGACTGACACAGTGTACACACAGACACAGTGTACAGACAGACACAGTGTACAGACTGACACAGTGTACAGACAGACACAGTGTACAGACTGACACAGTGTACAGACAGACACAGTGTACAGACAGGCACAGTGTACAGACAGACACAGTGTACAGACAGACACAGTGTACAGACAGACACAGTGTACAGACAGACACAGTGTTTCTGACATTCTTCAGTCAAATTTCCATCCATAAAATATTCAGACAGGAACTGTCAAAAACAGCAGCCCTTTCCACCCTGCTTGGACCATAACAAGGCATTCTCGTACCCCTACCCTCCCCATCTCTGCCTCAACCATCCCCAAACCTTCCCTTCCCAGCCCTGCCCTTCTCTCACTCCATCCAAGTCCAGATTTACCTACCTCTCTCCAGCCCTCCTTCCCTGCCCTCCCCTTCCCAGCCCAGCCCAGCCCTCCATGGCCCTCCCCTTCCCTTCCCAGCCCAGCCCGCCATGGCCCTCCCCTTCCCAGCCCAGGCCAGCCTAGCCCTCCTTCCCTGGCCCTCCCCTTCCCAGCCCAGCCCTCCTTCCCTGGCCCTCCCCTTCCCAGCCCAGCCCTCCATGGCCCTCCCCTTCCCAGCCCAGCCCTCCATGGCCCTCCCCTTCCCAGCCCAGCCCAGCCCAGCCCGCCATGGCCCTACCCTTCCCAGCCCAGGCCAGCCTAGCCCTCCTTCCCTGGCCCTCCCCTTCCCAGCCCAGCCCTCCTTCCCTGGCCCTCCCCTTCCCAGCCCAGCCCTCCTTCCCTGGCCCTCCCCTTCCCAGCCCAGCCCTCCCTGGCCCTCACTTTCCCAGTCCAGCTCTCTATGACCCTCCCCTTCCCAACCCAGCCCTCCATGGCCCTCCCCTTCCCAGCCCAGCCCAGCCCTTCCTGGCCCTCCCCTTCCCAGCCCAGCCCAGCCCTATTTCCCTGGCCCTCCCCTTCCCAGCCCAGCCCAGCCCTATTTCCCTGGCCCTCCCCTTCCCAGCCCAGCCCTCCCTGGCCCTCCCCTTCCCAGCCCAGCCCAGCCCTATTTCCCTGGCCCTCCCCTTCCCAGCCCAGCCCTCCCTGGCCCCCCCCTTCCCAGCCCAGCCCTCCTTCTCTGGCCCTCCCCTTGCCAGCCCAGCCCTCCTTCTCTGGCCCTCCCCTTGCCAGCCCAGCCCTCCATGGCCCTCCCCTTCCCAGCCCTCCTTCCCTGGCCCTCCCCTTCCCAGCCCAGCCCTCCTTCTCTGGCCCTCCCCTTGCCAGCCCAGCCCTCCATGGCCCTCCCCATTCCAGCCTGGACAGTTACAAGCCCTCCCGTAACAACAAGGCTGAGTAGCTGTGGAGTCACAGGATCTTCTTTGTTCTCCTGTATCGCATTATTAAATTTGCTCTTTCTCCCGTCTGTCCAAAAGACAACAGGCAGAGAGAGAATGGCAGAACGCTTCCGGAATGTCAGTGAAACACAGAGAAACCAACTGATTTCATGTAGGGATTGTGTTCTGTGTTCTGTCTGCATGGGGGGATTCTGAGGTTCTGATTCTAACAGTGAAACGTGTACATCAGGAGAGTAGTCACTGAGTTGAGGGGTTGTTAAATTCTGTTTAAAGATGGTACAGTTTGAAAGAACATTAGGAGATATTTATTTAACATGGCAAGTAGGTTAAGAACAATGTTGTTTACAATGACGGCCTACCCAATTGTGCACTGCACTGTGAGACTCTGTTTAATGATGGAACAGTTAAGAACAGTTAAGAAAAGACAGTTAAGAAAGACAGAACAGAACATTAGGAGACAATAACAGTCTATTTAATGATGGAACACTTAGAAGACAGAACAGAACATTAGGAGACAATAACAGTCTATTTAATGATGAAACATATAGAAAGACAGAACATTAGGAGATAATAAAAGTTTGTTTAATGATGGAACACTAAGAAAGACAGAACATTAGGAGATAATAACAGTCTATTTAATGATGGAACACTTAGAAAGACAGAACAGAACATTAGGAGATAATAACAGTCTGTTGAATGATGGAACATTTAGAAAGACAGAACATTAGGAGGTAATAAAAGTTTGTTTAATGATGGAACACTTAGAAAGACAGAACAGAACATTAGGAGACAATAGCAGTCTGTTTAATTAATGACGGAACACTTAGAAAGACAGAACATTAGGAGGTAATAAAAGTTTGTTTAATGATGGAACACTTAGAAAGACAGAACAGAACATTAGGAGACAATAACAGTCTGTATAATGATGGAACAGTTAAGAAAGACAGAACATTAGGAGATAATAACTGTCTATACATGTTACAGCAACGTCTTTCAGAACATTGTTGTTGTGCAGAGAAGAGAAACACTAGCAGAGATAATCCACCATTTTAATTTCCCTTCACTTTGTCAAATTCAAAAGAACTACAAAGACACCAAGTCCTCTCTATTGAAGAACTAAAAAGTATAGCTTACACTTCTTTGGAATACCAATGGTAAAAAAACACTCTTAGAATCTCTGCCAAAATTCTTTATTAAATGACTTCTTTCCCCCAAAAGTATCAACAACTCTAGAGACAATTTGCTTTTGAGAATTACTTTCTTAAAAAAAAAAAGGGTCCGTATGAGTTATTCAAACAACCAATCAACCAGTGTACTGTAGTGGTTCATTTCAACGTCGTGCTTCTCTCATCTCATCTCAGAACTAAAACAGAATGGGGGGGAGGGGCTGATGAGGGGGGAGGACTGCTCATAATAATGGCTTGAACTGAGTGAACGGAACAGTATCAAACACATGTTAATTACGTTGCAGCCATCACAATGAGCCAGTAATGTGCCAGCAGCACCCGTGAGTAGAACAGAGCAGGGGGAGAGTAACAGAGACGGTGTATAGGTCTGTAGGTAGAGATGCTGTATAGTTCTGTAGCCTAGTGGTTAGAGTGTTGGACTAGTAACCGGAAGGTTGCGAGTTCAAACCCCCGAGCTGACAAGGTACAAATCTGTCGTTCTGCCCCTGGACAGGCAGTTAACCCACTGTTCCCAGGCTGTCATTGAAAATAAGAATTTGTTCTTAAATGACTTGCCCTATTAAATAATGGTTAAATTAAAAAAAATAGGTCTATAGGTAGAGATGCTGTATAGTTGTACAGGTAGAGATGCTGTATAGGTCTGTAGATAGAGATGCTGTATAGTTGTGTAGGTAGAGATGCTGTATAGGTCTGTAGATAGAGATGCTGTATTGTTGTGTAGGTAGAGATGCTGTATAGTTGTGTAGGTAGAGATGCTGTATAGGTCTGTAGGTAGAGATGCTGTATTGTTGTGTAGGTAGAGATGCTGTATAGTTGTGAAGGTAGAGATGCTGTATTGGTCTATAGGTAGAGATGCTGTATAGGTCTGTAGTTAGAGATGCTGTATAGGTCTATAGGTAGAGATGCTGTATAGGTCTGTAGTTAGAGATGCTGTATAGGTCCTGTAGGTAGAGATGCTGTATAGGTCTGTAGATAGAGATGTTGTATAGTTCTGTAGGTAGAGCTGCTGTATAGGTCTGTAGATAGAGATGCTGTATAGTTGTGTAGGTAGAGATGCTGTAACAGTCTGTAGATAGAGATGTTGTGTAGTTGTGTAGGTAGAGATGCTGTATAGGTCTGTAGATAGAGATGCTGTATAGTTGTGAAGGTAGAGATGCTGTATAGTTGTGTAGGTAGAGATGCTGTATAGTTGTGTAGGTAGAGATGCTGTATAGTTGTGAAGGTAGAGATGCTGTATAGTTGTGTAAGTAGAGATGCTGTGTAGTTGTGTAGGTAGAGATGCTGTATAGTTGTGTAGGTAGAGATGCTGTATAGTTGTGTAGGTAGAGATGCTGTATCGGTCTGTATGTAGAGATGCTGTATAGTTGTTTAGATAGAGATGCTGTATAGTTGTGTAGATAGAGATGCTGTATAGTTGTGTAGATAGATATGCTGTATAGTTGTGTAGATAGAGATGATGTATAGTTGTGTAGGTAGAAATGCTGTATAGTTGTGTAGATAGAAATGCTGTATAGTTGTGTAGGTGGATATGCTGTATAGTTGTGTAGATGGAGATGATGTATAGTTGTGTAGGTAGAGATGCTGTATAGTTGTGTAGGTAGAGGTGCTGTATAGTTGTGTAGATAGAGATGCTGTATAGTTGTGTAGGTAGAGATGCTTTATATGTCTGTAGGAAGAGAGGCTGTATAGGTCTGTAGGTAGAGATGCTGTATAGTTGAGTAGGTTGAAATGCTGTATAGTTGAGTAGGTTGAAATGCTGTATAGTTGTGTAAGTGCAAGGCAGATTGCAGTTGTAACATTGAGCTTTGATTGATGACGGACAGTAACATAGCAACAAGTTTCACCAGTTCTTTGTGATGAGAGGTGAGGTAGTTTATACCAGTTCTTTGTGATGAGAGGTGAGGTAGTTTATACCAGTTCTTTGTGATGAGAGGTGAGGTAGTTTATACCAGTTCTTTGTGATGAGAGGTGAGGTAGTTTATACCAGTTCTTTGTGATGACAGGTGCGGTAGTTTATTCCAGTTCTTTGTGAGGACAGGTGAGGTAGTTTATACCAGTTCTTTGTGATGAGAGGTGAGGTAGTTTATACCAGTTCTTTGTGATGAGACGTGAGTTAGTTTATACCAGTTCTTTGTGATGAGGTAGTTTATACCAGTTCTTTGTGATGAGGTAGTTAATACCAGGTCTTTGTGATGAGAGGTGAGGCAGTTTATACCAGTTCTTTGTGATGAGGTAGTTTATACCAGTTCTTTGTGAAGAGAGGTGAGGTAGTTTATACCAGTTATTTGTGATGTGAGGTAGTTTATACCAGTTATTTGTGATGAGAGGTAGTTTATACCAGTACCTTGTTATGAGAGGTGAGGTAGTTTATACCAGTTCTTTGTGATGAGAGGTGAGGTAGTTTCTAGCAGTTCTTTGTGACGAGAGGTGCGGTAGTTTATACCAGTTATTTGTGATGAGGTAGTTCATACCAGTTCTTTGTGATGAGGTACTTAATACCAGTTCTTTGTGATGAGGTAGTTAATACCAGGTCTTTGTGATGAGAGGTGAGGTAGTTTATACCAGTTCTATGTGATGAGACGTGAGGTAGTTTATACCGGTTCTTTGTGATGAGAGGTTAGGTAGTTTATACCAGTTCTATGTGATGAGACGTGAAGTAGTTTATACCGGTTCTTTGTGATGAGAGGTTAGGTAGTTTATACCAGTTCTTTGTGAAGAGAGGTGAGGTAGTTTATACCAGTTCTTTGTGATGAGGTAGTTAATACCAGGTCTTTGTGATGAGAGGTGAGGTAGTTTATACCAGTTCTATGTGATGAGACGTGAGGTAGTTTATACCGGTTCTTTGTGATGAGAGGTGAGGTAGTTTATACCAGTTCTTTGTGATGACAGGTGCGGTAGTTTATTCCAGTTCTTTGTGATGACAGGTGCGTTAGTTTATACCAGTTCTTTGTGATTAGAGGTGAGGTAGTTTCTAAGAGTTCTATGTGATGAGAGGTGAGGTACTGTATACCAGTTCTTTGTCATGAGAGGCGAGGTAGTTCATACCAGTTCTTTGTGATGAGACGTGAGTTAGTTTATACCAGTTCTTTGTGATGAGGTACTTTATTCCAGTACTTTGTGATGAGGTAGTTAATACCAGGTCTTTGTGATGAGAGGTGAGGCAGTTTATACCAATTCTTTATGAAGAGAGGTGAGGTAGTTTATACCAGTTATTTGTGATGTGAGGTAGTTTATACCAGTTATTTGTGATGAGGGGTGAGGTAGTTTATACCAGTTATTTGTGATGAGGTAGTTTATACAAGTTATTTGTGAAGAGAGGTGAGGTAGTTTATACCAGTTATTTGTGATGTGAGGTAGTTTATACCAGTTCTTTGTGATGAGAGGTGAGGTAGTTTCTAGCAGTTCTTTGTGATGAGAGGTGCGGTAGTTTATACCAGTTATTTGTGATGTGAGTTACTTTATACCAGTTCTTTGTGATTAGAGGTGAGGTAGTTTATACCAGTTATTTGTGATTAGAGGTGAGGTAGGTTATACCAGTTCTTTGTGATGTGAGTTACTTTATACCAGTTATTTGTGATGAGGTAGTTAATACCAGGTCTTTGTGATGAGAGGTGAGGTAGTTTATACCAGTTCTTTGTGAAGAGAGGTGAGGTGGTTTATACCAGTTATTTGTGATGTGAGGTAGTTTATACCAGTTCTTTGTGATGAGGTACTTAATACCAGTTCTTTGTGATGAGGTAGTTAATACCACGTCTTTGTGATGAGAGGTGAGGAAGTTTTTACCAGTTCTTTGTGATGAGACGTGAGGTTGTTTATACCGGTTCTTTGTGATGAGAGGTGAGGTAGTTTATACCAGTTCTTTGTGATGAGAGTTGAGGTAGTGTATACCAGGTCTTTGTCATGAGAGGTGAGGTAGTTAATACCAGTTCTTTGTGATGAGAGGTAAGGTAGTGTATACCAGTTCTTTGTCATGAGAGGTGAGGTAGTTCATACCAGTTCTTTGTGATGAGATGTGAGGTAGTTTATACCAGTTCTTTGTGATGAGGTAGTTCATACCAGTTCTTTGTGATGAGGTACTTAATACCAGTTCTTTGTGATGAGAGGTAGTTTATACCAGTACTTTGTGATGAGAGGTGAGGTAGTTTATACCAGTTCTTTGTGATGAGAGGTTAGGTAGTTCATACCAGTTCTTTGTGATCAGACGTGAGGTAGTTTATACCAGTTCTTTGTGATGAGGTAGTTTATACCAGTTCTTTCTGAGGTGAGGTAGTTTATACCAGTTATTTGTGATTAGTGGTGAGGTAGTTTATACCAGTTCTTTGTGATTAGACGTGAGGTAGTTTATACCAGTTCTTTGTGATGTGAGGTAGTTTATACCAGTTATTTGTGATTAGAGGTTCTGTAGTTTGTACCAGTTCTTTGTGATGAGAGGTAGTTTATACCAGTTATTTGTGATTAGAGGTGAGGTAGGTTATACCAATTATTTGTGATGTGAGGTACTTTATACAAGTTCTTTGTGATGAGGTAGTTAATACCAGGTCTTTGTGATGAGAGGTTAGGTAGTTCATACCAGTTCTTTGTGAAGAGAGGTGAGGTAGTTTATACCAGTTATTTGTGATGAGAGTTGAGGTAGTGTATACCAGGTCTTTGTCATGAGAGGTGAGGTAGTTAATACCAGTTCTTTGTGATGAGACGTGAGGTAGTTTATACCAGTTCTTTGTGATGAGGTAGTTTATACCAGTTCTTTGTGATGAGGCAGTTAATACCAAGTCTTTGTGATGAGAGGTGAGGTAGTTTATACCAATTCTTTGTGATGAGAGGTTAGGTAGTTTATACCAGTTCTTTGTGATGATAGGTGAGGTAGGTTATACCAGTTATTTGTGATGTGAGGTAGTTTATACCAGTTATTTGTGATGAGAGGTAGTTTATACCATTACTTTGTGATGTGGGGTGAGGTAGTTTATACCAGTTATTTGTGATTAGAGATGAGGTAGTTTATACCAGTTCTTTGTGATGAGAGGTAAGGTAGTGTATATCAGTTCTTTGTGAAGAGAGGTGAGGTAGTTTATACCAGTTATTTGTGATGAGAGTTGAGGTAGTGTATACCAGGTCTTTGTCATGAGAGGTGAGGTAGTTAATACCAGTTCTTTGTGATGAGACGTGAGGTAGTTTATACCAGTTCTTTGTGATGAGGTAGTTTATACCAGTTCTTTGTGATGAGGTAGTTAATACCAAGTCTTTGTGATGAGAGGTGAGGTAGTTTATACCAATTCTTTGTGATGAGAGGTTAGGTAGTTTATACCAGTTCTTTGTGATGAGAGGTGAGGTAGGTTATACCAGTTATTTGTGATGTGAGGTAGTTTATACCAGTTATTTGTGATGAGAGGTAGTTTATACCATTACTTTGTGATGTGGGGTGAGGTAGTTTATACCAGTTATTTGTGATTAGAGATGAGGTAGTTTATACCAGTTCTTTGTGATGAGAGGTAAGGTAGTGTATATCAGTTCTTTGTCATGAGAGGTGAGGTAGTTCATACCAGTTATTTGTGATGAGACGTGAGGTAGTTTATACCAGTTCTTTGTGATGAGGTAGTTCATACCAGTTCTTTGTGATGAGGTACTTAATACCAGTTCTTTGTGATGAGAGGTAGTTTATACCAGTACTTTGTGATGAGAGGTGAGGTAGTTTATACCAGTTCTTTGTGATGAGAGGTTAGGTAGTTCATACCAGTTCTTTGTGATCAGACGTGAGGTAGTTTATACCAGTTCTTTGTGATGAGGTAGTTTATACCAGTTCTTTCTGAGGTGAGGTAGTTTATACCAGTTATTTGTGATTAGTGGTGAGGTAGTTTATACCAGTTCTTTGTGATGAGAGGTGAGGTAGTTCATACCAGTTCTTTGTGATGAGACGTGAGGTAGTTTATACCAGTTCTTTGTGATGTGAGGTAGTTTATACCAGTTATTTGTGATTAGAGGTTCTGTAGTTTATACCAGTTCTTTGTGATGAGAGGTGAGGTAGTTTATACCAGTTATTTGTGATTTGAGGTGGGTTAGGTTATACCAGTTATTTGTGATGTGAGGTAGTTTATACCAGTTATTTGTGATGTGAGGTAGTTTATACCAGTTCTTTGTGATTAGAGGTGAGGTAGGTTATACCAGTTATTTGTGATGTGAGGTAGTTTATACCAGTTCTTTGTGATGAGAGGTAGTTTATACCAGTACTTTGTGATGAGAGATGAGGAAGTTTATACCAGTTCTTTGTGAAGAGATGTGAGGTAGTTTATACCAGTTATTTGTGATGTGAGGTAGTTTATACCAGTTATTTGTGATGAGAGGTAGTTTATACCAGTTCTTTGTGATGTGAGGTAGTTTATACCAGTTCTTTGTGAGGAGAGGTGCGGTAGTGTATACCAGTTATTTGTGATGAGGTAGTTCATACCAGTTCTTTGTGATGAGGTACTTAATACCAGTTCTTTGTGATGAGGTAGTTAATACCAGGTCTTTGTGATGAGAGGTGAGGTAGTTTATACCAGTTCTTTGTGATGAGACGTGAGGTAGTTTATACCGGTTCTTTGTGATGAGAGGTGAGGTAGTTTATACCAGTTCTTTGTGATGAGAGTTGAGGTAGTGTATACCAGGTCTTTGTCATGAGAGGTGAGGTAGTTAATACCAGTTCTTTGTGATGAGACGTGAGGTAGTTTATACCAGTTCTTTGTGATGAGTTATAAACTACCTTACATCTCTTCACAAAGAACTGGTATAAACTACCTCAACTCTCATCACAAAGATAACTGACGGCTCTGGCTGCTCCATGCAGATTGACAGCTCTGGCGGCTTCTTGCAGACTGGCAGCTCCTTGCAGACTGGCAGCTCCTTGCAGACTGGCAGCTCCTTGCAGACTGGCAGCTCCTTGCAGACTGGCAACTCCATGCAGACTGGCAGCTCCATGCAGACTGGCAGCTCCTTGCAGACTGGCAGCTCCTTGCAGACTGGCAGCTCCTTGCAGACTGGCAGCTCCTTGCAGACTGGCAACTCCATGCATACTGGCAGCTCCATGCAGATTGGCAGCTCCATGCAGACTGGCAGCTCCTTGCAGACTGGCAGCTCCTTGCAGACAGGCAGCTCCATGCAGACTGGCAGCTCCATGCAGACTGGCAGCTCCATGCAGACTGCCAGCTCCATGCAGACTGGCAGCTCTGGCTGCTCCATGCAGACTGGCAGCTCTGGCTGCTCCATGCAGACTGGCAGCTCAGGCTGCTCCGAACAGGCAGGAGGCTCCGGCAGCGCTGTAGAGGAGAAAGGCTCTGATAGCGCTGAACAGGCGGGAGACTCCGACAGCGCAGGAGAGGAGAAAGGCTCTGATTGCACTGAACAGACAGGAGATTCCAGCAGTGCTGTAGAGGAGGAAGGCTCTAGAAGAGCTGAACAGGCGGGAGGCTCTGGCAGTGCAGGAGAGGAGAAAGGCTCTGATAGCGCTGAACAGACAGGAGACTCCAGCAGCGCTGTAGAGGAGGAAGGCTCTAGAAGCGCTGAACAGGCGGGAGGCTCCGGCAGCGCGGGAGGCTCCGGCAGCGCAGGAGAGGAGAAAGGCTCCGACAGCGCAGGAGAGGCGAGGCACACTGTAGGCCTGATGCGTGGTGCTGGCACTGGTGGTACTGGGCCGAGGACACGCACAGGAAGCCTGGTGCGGGGAGCTGCTACCGGAGGGCTGGGGTGTGGAGGTGGTACTGGATAGACCGGACCGTGCAGGCGCACTGGAGCTCTTGAGCACCGAGCCTGCCCAACCTTACCCAGTTGAATACTCTCGGTTGCCCTGCCAGTGCGGCGAGGTGGAATAGCCCGCACTGGGCTAAGTAGGCTAACCGGAGACACCGAGCGCAAGGCTGGTGCCATGTAAGCCGGCCCAAGGAGACGCACTGGGGACCAGATGCGTAGAGCCGGCTTCATGGCATTTTGCTCGACGCTCAATCTAGCCCGACCGATACGCGGAGCTGAAATATACCGCACCGGGCAATGCACCCGCACTGGGGACACCGTGCGCACCACTGCATAACACGGTGCCTGCCCGGTCTCTCTAGCCCCCCAGTAAGCACAGGGAGTTTGCGCAGGTCTCCTACCTGGCGTAGCCATACTCCCTGTAAGCCTCCCCCCAATACATTTTTGGGGCTGATTCCCGGGCTTCCATCCACGTCGCCGTGCTGCCTCCTCATACCAGCGCCTCTCCGCTTTAGCCGCCTCTAGTTCCTCCTTGGGGCGGCGATATTCACAAGGCTGAGCCCAGGGTCCTTTTCCGTCCAGTTCTTCCTCCCATGTCCAATTCTCCAAGTGGTGCAGCCTCTCCCACTGAAGCTGCTTCTGTTGCCTCTCCTGTGGCTCCTGCCTGTTAACACGCTGCTCGGTCCGTGTGTGGTGGGTGATTCTGTAACGGTGTTCTTCGTTTGTCGAAAGAGAGTCGGACAGAAATGCAGCGTGTTGGTTACTCATGTTTTTAATGAATGAATCGCGGTACATGAAATAACTGATATAAATAAATAACAACAAAACGGAACGTGAAACATAATTACAGCCTATCTAGTGAAACTACACAGAGACAGGAACAATCACCCACGAAATACACAGTGAAACCCAGGCTACCTAAAATACAAGAATCACCTGACTCTGATTGAGAACCGCCTCAGGCAGCCGAACCTAATCTAAACTAAACACACCCCTAATCAACCACAATCCCAATGCCTACAAAAACCCCAATACGACAACACAATAACATAAACCCATGTCACACCCTGGCCTGACCAACTAATTAACTAAAACACAAAATACTAAGACCAAGGCGTGACATTATACCAGTACTTTGTGATGAGAGGTAGTTCATACCAGTACTTTGTGATGAGAGGTGAGGTAGGTTATACCAGTTCTTTGTGGTGAGACGTGAGGTAGGTTATACCAGTTCTTTGTGATGAGAGGTGAGGTAGGTTATACCAGTTATTTATGATGTGAGGTAGTTTATACCTGTTATTTGTGATGAGAGGTGAAGTAGTTCATACCAGTTCTTTGTGATGAGAGGTGAAGTAGTTCATACCAGTTCTTTGTGATGAGAGGTGAAGTAGTTCATACCAGTTCTTTGTGATGAGATTTGAGGTAGGTTATACCAGTTATTTGTGATGTGAGGTAGTTTATACCAGTTCTTTGTGATGAGAGGTAGTTTATACCAGTTCTTTGTGATTAGAGGTGAGGTAGTTTATACCAGTTCTTTGTGATGAGAGGTGAGGTAGGTTATACCAGTTATTTGTGATGTGAGGTGAGGTAGTTTATACCAGTTATTTGTGATGAGAGGTGAAGTAGTTCATACCAGTTCTTTGTGATGAGACGTGAGGTAGTTTATACCAGTACTTTGTGATGAGAGGTGAGGTAGGTTATACCAGTTCTTTGTGATGTGTGTTGAGGTAGTTTATACCAGTTCTTTGTGGTGAGACGTGAGGTCGTTTATACCAGTTATTGATGATGTGAGGTAGTTTATACCAGTTATTTGTGATGAGAGGTGAAGTAGTTCATACCAGTTCTTTGTGATGAGAGGTGAAGTAGTTCATACCAGTTCTTTGTGATGAGAGGTGAGGTAGTTTATACCAGTTCTTTGTGATGAGAGGTAGTTTATACCAGTTCTTTGTGATGAGAGGTGAGGTAGGTTATACCAGTTATTTGTGATGTGAGGTGAGGTAGTTTATACCAGTACTTTGTGATGAGAGGTAGTTCATACCAGTACTTTGTGATGAGAGGTGAGGTAGGTTATACCAGTTCTTTGTGGTGAGACGTGAGGTAGGTTATACCAGTTCTTTGTGACGAGAGGTGAGGTAGGTTATACCAGTTATTTATGATGTGAGGTAGTTTATACCTGTTATTTGTGATGAGAGGTGAAGTAGTTCATACCAGTTCTTTGTGATGAGAGGTGAAGTAGTTCATACCAGTTCTTTGTGATGAGAGGTGAAGTAGTTCATACCAGTTCTTTGTGATGAGATTTGAGGTAGGTTATACCAGTTATTTGTGATGTGAGGTAGTTTATACCAGTTCTTTGTGATGAGAGGTAGTTTATACCAGTTCTTTGTGATTAGAGGTGAGGTAGTTTATACCAGTTCTTTGTGATGAGAGGTGAGGTAGGTTATACCAGTTATTTGTGATGTGAGGTGAGGTAGTTTATACCAGTTATTTGTGATGAGAGGTGAAGTAGTTCATACCAGTTCTTTGTGATGAGACGTGAGGTAGTTTATACCAGTACTTTGTGATGAGAGGTGAGGTAGGTTATACCAGTTCTTTGTGATGTGTGTTGAGGTAGTTTATACCAGTTCTTTGTGGTGAGACGTGAGGTCGTTTATACCAGTTATTGATGATGTGAGGTAGTTTATACCAGTTATTTGTGATGAGAGGTGAAGTAGTTCATACCAGTTCTTTGTGATGAGAGGTGAAGTAGTTCATACCAGTTCTTTGTGATGAGAGGTAGTTTATACCAGTTCTTTGTGATGAGAGGTGAGGTAGGTTATACCAGTTATTTGTGATGTGAGGTGAGGTAGTTTATACCAGTACTTTGTGATGAGAGGTAGTTCATACCAGTACTTTGTGATGAGAGGTGAGGTAGGTTATACCAGTTCTTTGTGGTGAGACGTGAGGTAGGTTATACCAGTTCTTTGTGATGAGAGGTGAGGTAGGTTATACCAGTTATTTATGATGTGAGGTAGTTTATACCTGTTATTTGTGATGAGAGGTGAAGTAGTTCATACCAGTTCTTTGTGATGAGAGGTGAAGTAGTTCATACCAGTTCTTTGTGATGAGAGGTGAAGTAGTTCATACCAGTTCTTTGTGATGAGATTTGAGGTAGGTTATACCAGTTATTTGTGATGTGAGGTAGTTTATACCAGTTCTTTGTGATGAGAGGTAGTTTATACCAGTTCTTTGTGATTAGAGGTGAGGTAGTTTATACCAGTTCTTTGTGATGAGAGGTGAGGTAGGTTATACCAGTTATTTGTGATGTGAGGTGAGGTAGTTTATACCAGTTATTTGTGATGAGAGGTGAAGTAGTTCATACCAGTTCTTTGTGATGAGACGTGAGGTAGTTTATACCAGTACTTTGTGATGAGAGGTGAGGTAGGTTATACCAGTTCTTTGTGATGTGTGTTGAGGTAGTTTATACCAGTTCTTTGTGGTGAGACGTGAGGTCGTTTATACCAGTTATTGATGATGTGAGGTAGTTTATACCAGTTATTTGTGATGAGAGGTGAAGTAGTTCATACGAGTTCTTTGTGATGAGAGGTGAAGTAGTTCATACCAGTTCTTTGTGATGAGAGGTGAGGTAGTTTATACCAGTTCTTTGTGATGAGAGGTAGTTTATACCAGTTCTTTGTGATGAGAGGTGAGGTAGGTTATACCAGTTATTTGTGATGTGAGGTGAGGTAGTTTATACCAGTTATTTGTGATGAGAGGTGAAGTAGTTCATACCAGTTCTTTGTGATGAGACGTGAGGTAGTTTATACCAGTTCTTTGTGATGAGAGGTGAGGTAGGTTATACCAGTTATTTGTGATGTGAGGTAAGGTAGTTCATACCAGTTCTTTGTGATGAGGAAGTTTATACCAGTTCTTTGTGATGATATGTGAGGTAGTTTATACCAGATCTTTGTGATGAGAGGAGAGGTAGTTTATACCAGTTCTTTGTGATGAGAGGTGAGGTAGTTTATACCAGTTATTTGTGATGAGAGGTTAGGTAGTTCATACCAGTTCTTTGTGATGAGAAGTGAGGTAGGTTATACCAGTTATTTGTGATGTGAGGTAGTTTATACCAGTTATTTGTGATGAGGTAGTTCATACCAGTTCTTTGTGATGAGGTACTTAATACCACTTCTTTGTGATGAGTTAGTTAATACCATGTCTTTGTGATGAGAGGTGAGGTAGTTTATACCAGTTCTTTGTGATGAGAGGTGAGGTAGTTTATCCCAGTACTTTGTCATGAGAGGTGAGGTAGTTCATACAAGTTCTTTGTGATGAGACGTGAGGTAGTTTATTTTATACCAGTTATTTGTGATTAGAGGTGAGGTAGTTTATACCAGTCATTTATCATGTGAGGTAGTTTATACCAGTTCTTTGTGAAGAAATGTAGTTTATACCAGTTCTTTGTGATGAGAGGTGAGGTAGTTTATACCAGTTCTTTGTGAAGAGAGGTAGTTTATACCAGTTCTTTGTGATGAGAGGTGGTCTATACCAGTACTTTCTGATGAGAGGTGAGGTAGTTTATACCAGTTATTTGTGATGTGAGGTAGTTTATACCAGTACTTTGTGATGAGAGGTTAGGTAGTTTATACCAGTTCTTTGTGATGAGAGGTGAGGTAGTTTATACCAGTTCTTTGTGATGTGAGGTGAGGTAGTTTATACCAGTTCTTTGTGAAGAGAGGTAGTTTATACCAGTTCTTTGTGATGTGAGGTGTGGTAGTTTATACCAGTTCTTTGTAATGAGAGGTGAGGTAGTTTATACCAGTTCTTTGTGATGAGAGGTGAGGTAGTTTATACCAGTTCTTTGTGATGTGAGGTGTGGTACTTTATACCAGTTCTTTGTGATGTGAGGTGAGGTAGTTTATACCAGTACTTTGTGATGAGAGGTTAGGTAGTTTATACCAGTTCTTTGTGATGAGAGGTGAGGTAGTTTATACCAGTTCTTTGTGATGTGAGGTGTGGTACTTTATACCAGTTCTTTGTAATGAGAGGTGAGGTAGTTTATACCAGTTCTTTGTGATGAGAGGTGAGGTAGTTTATACCAGTTCTTTGTGATGAGAGGTGAGGTAGTTTATACCTGAGCATAATTGATGGCATGGGGCACAGTGTTGGACTCTCACTTCGTCCTGCCCGCTCTGGCACACCAATAGAGAACAGTTGACTGAAGCAATTCATTGCTGAGGAAATTCCCCAAATTAAAAGGAAATGGATGGGAGGTGGTGGTGCTGGGAAACTGAGAGCAAATTCCCAGATGCTCTGTTATTATGAAACATAGTAAATAGGGAATAGGGAATAGGAAATGGGGAATAGGGAATAGGAAATTATAATGGTTAGAAGGGATGATCTGTTGAATCTTTAGAGGAAAATACACTATGTTTCTGTGTGGACATTAATATCCCTTGAACGTGGCTGTCTCAGAACACAAAGCCAATCAAACCCCTCCACCACCTCACCCCACTGTGTTTAATAGAAGTACTACAACTCAAATAGGGGGCTGACATTATATTTGTGTGTTGGATAAAGCTTTGTTCTTCTTTACGCTTCGTTAGTTAGCTAAGTAATAGAGACAACCGTTTAATTAAATGTATTTAATTATTTTTATTTATTTTTACAAATGATGCTTCCCTTAGAGCGGTAACTGCTAACCATTAATCAACGCTGCACACCTCATTTCCAACGACAACAGTGGGGGTCGGCAGGACTGGGATGAGGGCTCGACGCCTGGCAGAAGCATGAATGATCATGGTCTTCCAGTAAGTCATTAGCTGGATCATTAAGAAAGCACTGGTAGAGGCAGAACGTAACACACTGGAATAATTATAGTCAAATTACACAGCTATTCAATGAACCAATTGTCAACATAGTAGTTAACCACAGCAAACCACATACACTTGACATCATAATGTCTTATTTTTCCATATGTTCTGGTAGAAGCAGGAAGTAACTCAATCGAATCATAATATACTCACTGTCCAAACATCTGTATCCGATACTGTTAATCACTGCTAACCACACCATGTATTCATATTTATTTATTTAACCTTTATTTAGCTAGGTAAGTCAGTTAAGAACAAAGTATTAGTTACAATAACGGGCTACAACCTTAATCCGGCCTGTAGTGAACCCTCTAGCACTGAGATGCATGTCTCGGGAGGTCTCCTTTAGTGGTGCTCTCTCTCTCTCTCTGTGTGTGTGTCATTTGAGTCCTGGCCTTGATGAAACTGCCTAATTGATTTTATATAGTCATTTATATAGTACTCAGTACTTGTGAGAGAGAACTGGACACTATGGCCAACCGTTAGATAACTAGCAGGTGAATGCTAGCAATTTGCAACAAAAAAAAACATAAACTTCACATACTATCAACTTTAATTGCCGACTACGCCAACCGGATATATCCAGTGTGATAGAATGCTGATTCCTTTATCTGTACCTTGTCCAGGTGTTGTCCAGACACGATGGCATTATGCATATTATATACATATAGACTATAATTGACATAGTACTTAGTACTTTTATAGTATATAAGGTACATTGATTAATTGATATAGTACTAAGTATTTTTAAGATGTATTAGTTATAGTGCTTAATTTATATAGTACTTAGAACTTTTGTAGTATATTAGTTGTAGTGCTTAATTTATATAGTACTTAGTATCGTTGTAGCATATTAGTTATAGGGCTTAATATATATAGTACTTAGTACATTTGCAGTATATTAGTTATAGTGCGTAATTTATATAGTACTAAGTACTTTTAAGGTATATTAGTTACCGTGCTTAATTTATATAGTACTTAATACTTTTATAGTATATTAGTTATAGTGGTTAATGTATTTAGTACTAAGTACTTTTACAGTATATTAGTTATAGTGCTCAAACACTTAACTGATGCTTTTGGAAAGCTTTAGTAGAGTGAACCTGGCACTATGGCCAAAACTCAGTTATGCAGGGCCATGGATGGTGTGAGTGGTCCATTTATTTTCCTCCATTTGTTCCAGCCTGCTGGCTACTGATGCAGTAGACTGGAGATCATTTACTTCTGTTGATTATTGAATCATAGAAGGAGAGAAAAGAAACCCAGAGCATAATAGCCTTGGCTGGACAGACCGATCCTGCTGCCGCGCTGCCTCCTGTCCTAATGAAGTTGGGACCAAACCGGGTCTGTTCTCAGTCGATTCAGAAAGATTACCTTCGCTGTAAATTACCATAATGAAACATGAAGAGCCCAGAGCTGTGACTGAGAGGAAGGGGAAGAGCTGCTGTAGGAGAGAAAGACTGTTGAAGAACCCAGAGCTGTGACTGAGAGGAAGGGGAAGAGCTGCTGTAGGAGAGAAAGACTGTTAAAGAACCCAGAGCTGTGACTGAGATGAAGGGGAAGAGCTGCTGTAGGAGAGAAAGACTGTTGAAGAACCCAGAGCTGTGACTGAGAGGAAGGGGAAGAGCTGCTGTAGGAGAGAAAGACTGTTGAAGAGCCCAGAGCTGTGACTGAGATGAAGGGGAAGAGCTGCTGTAGGAGAGAAAGACTGTTGAAGAACCCAGAGCTGAGACTGAGAGGAAGGGGAAGAGCTGCTGTAGGAGAGAAAGACTGTTGAAGAACCCAGAGCTGTGACTGAAATGAAGGGGAAGAGCTGCTGTAGGAGAGAAAGACTGTTTAAGACAGGGGCTGCATCCTAAAATTGCATTGTATTCCCTACATAGCACACCTTCTACAATATGGACCCTGGTTAAACGAAGTGCACTATTTAGGGAATGGGGCGGGGGGGCAATTTGGGATGCACACAAAACTACTGTGAAGGCTTCCACCGGAGTGGTCATGGAAAGGAGAGAGGGGGAAAGGAACATTTTATTTTGTGTTTGTTTGTGGTGCAGTTATTACGCAATCCTCCACACTAAATCAAAGACTTTAGATCAAACATAATTGATCCGAGTACTGTCACCGGGCATCCTTCAGAGCATCAATCACATTTACAAAAAAAAAAACACATTTATGAGGATTATTGAAAATATTTCAGATGCATTGAGAGAGACCAGACAGACTCCTAGACAGGGCACAACTGTTGAGATATTGTGAGCGTCTAGCCTTGGCTGTTGACAACGAGACAAAGTCCCAATAAAGAAGACCAAGGGCCACAGAGTTCAGATTCCCTCCTGAGCGCAATAATAAAAAATACTAAGAAAACTCAGAAAAAAAAGTTTAGAAAAGCTCCACAGAGTTCAGTCTGACATAAACATTGTGAGAGAAGAAGCAGAGTGAATCAGTTTTCTTCATAAAGGACAGAACAAACCTTTCACCTTTCAATAAAGAGCTGGTAGAGAATAATACAGAGAGAGCAGATACTTTGGGTCATTCTGGCACAGGGGAGGATTTTAGAAAGGTTTTCAGTCCTGGAGATGATACATCAATTATAAGAGCACTTCCCTTAACCGAGAGAGAGGTTGGAAAGATGATTTGAACGCCCTGATAAAAGCAAGGTACTGTGTCTATTCAGGATATCCTGTCTATTGTAACACTGATTCCATCTAACACATATACATACATAGCTCTATGATTCCATCTAACACATATACATACATAGCTCTATGATTCCATCTAACATATACATACATAGCTCTATGATTCCATCTAACATATACATACATAGCTCTATGATTCCATCTAACATATACATACATAGCTCTATGATTCCATCTAACATATACATACATAGCTCTATGATTCCATCTAACACATATACATACATAGCTCTATGATTCCATCTAACACATATACATACATAGATGCTATGATTCCATCGAACACATATACAAACATAGCTGCTATGATTCCATCTAACACATATACAAACATAGATGCTATGATTCCATCTAACACATATACAAACATAGCTGCTATGATTCCATCTAACATATACATACATAGCTCTATGATTCCATCTAACACATATACAAACATAGCTGCTATGATTCCATCTAACACATATACATACATAGCTCTATGATTCCATCTAACACATATACAAACATAGATGCTATGATTCCATCTAACACATATACAAACATAGCTGCTATGATTCCATCTAACACATATACAAACATAGCTGCTATGATTCCATCTAACACATATACAAACATAGCTGCTATGATTCCATCAAACACATATACAAACATAGCTGCTATGATTCCATCTAACATATACAAACATAGCTGCTATGATTCCATCTAACACATATACAAACATAGCTGCTATGATTCCATCTAACACATATACAAACATAGCTGCTATGATTCCATCTAACACATATACAAACATAGCTGCTATGTTTCCATCTAACATATACAAACATAGCTGCTATGATTCCATCTAACACATATACATACATAGCTGCTATGATTCCATCTAACATATACATACATAGCTGCTATGATTCCATCTAACACATATACAAACATAGCTGCTATGATTCCATCTAACACATATACAAACATAGCTGCTATGATTCCATCTAACACATATACATACATAGTTGCTATGATTCCATCTAACACATATTCAAACATAGCTGCTATGATTCCATCTAACACATATACATTCATAGCTGCTATGTTTCCATCTAACACATATACAAACATAGCTGCTATGATTCCATCTAACATATACAAACATAGCTGCTATGATTCCATCTAACACATATACATACATAGCTGCTATGTTTCCATCTAACACATATACAAACATAGCTGCTATGATTCCATCTAACATATACAAACATAGCTGCTATGATTCCATCTAACATATACAAACATAGCTGCTATGATTCCATCTAACACATATACATTCATAGCTGCTATGTTTCCATCTAACACATATACAAACATAGCTGCTATGATTCCATCTAACATATACAAACATAGCTGCTATGATTCCATCTAACACATATACATACATAGCTGCTATGTTTCCATCTAACACATATACAAACATAGCTGCTATGATTCCATCTAACATATACAAACATAGCTGCTATGATTCCATCTAACATATATACAAACATAGCTGCTATGATTCCATCTAACATATACAAACATAGCTGCTATGATTCCATCTAACATATACAAACATAGCTGCTATGATTCCATCTAACACATATACATACATAGCTGCTATGATTCCATCTAACACATATACAAACATAGCTGCTATGATTCCATCTAACACATATATTAATATATTCATAGCTGCTATGATTCCATCTAACACATATATTAATATATTCATAACTGCTATGATTCCATCTAACACATATACAAACATAGCTGCTATGATTCCATCGAACATATATACACACATAGCTGCTATGATTCCATCGAACATATATACACACATAGCTGCTATGATTCCATCTAACACATATACATACATAGCTGCTATGTTTCCATCTAACACATATACAAACATAGCTGCTATGTTTCCATCTAACACATATACATACATAGATGCTATGATTCCATCTAACATATACAAACATGGCTGCTATGATTCCATCTAACACATATACAAACATAGCTGCTATGATTCCATCTAACATATACAAACATAGCTGCTATGATTCCATCTAAAACATATAAAAACATAGCTGCTATGATTCCATCTAAAACATATACAAACATAGCTGCTATGATTCCATCTAACACATATACAAACATAGCTGGTATGATTCCATCTAACACATATACAAACATAGCTGCTATGATTCCATCTAACACATATACAAACATAGCTGCTATGATTCCATCTAAAACATATACAAACATAGCTGCTATGATTCCATCTAAAACATATACAAACATAGCTGCTATGATTCCATCTAACATATACAAACATAGCTGCTATGATTCCATCTAACATATACAAACATAGCTGCTATGATTCCATCTAACACATATACAAACATAGCTGCTATGATTCCATCTAACACATATACAAACATAGCTGCTATGATTCCATCTAACACATATACAAACATAGCTGCTATGATTCCATCTAACATATACAAACATAGCTGCTATGATTCCATCTAACACATATGCAAACATAGCTGCTATGATTCCATCGAACATATATACATACATAGATGCTATGATTCCATCTAACACATATACAAACATAGCTGCTATGATTCCATCTAACACATATACAAACATAGCTGCTATGATTCCATCTAACACATATACATACATAGCTGCTATGTTTCCATCTAACACATATACATACATAGCTGCTATGTTTCCATCTAACACATATACATACATAGATGCTATGTTTCCATCTAACACATATACAAACATAGCTGCTATGATTCCATCGAACACATATACAAACATAGCTGCTATGATTCCGTCTAACACATATACATACATAGCTGCTATGTTTCCATCTAACACATATACAAACATAGCTGCTATGATTCCATCGAACACATATACAAACATAGCTGCTATGATTCCATCTAACACATATACATACATAGCTGCTATGATTCCGTCTAACACATATACATACATAGATGCTATGCTTCCATCTAACACATATACAAACATAGCTGCTATGATTCCATCGAACACATATACAAACACAGCTGCTATGATTCCATCTAACACATATACACACATAGCTGCTATGTTTCCATCTAACACATATACAAACATAGCTGCTATGATTCCATCTAACATATACAAACATAGCTGCTATGATTCCATCTAACATATACAAACATAGCTGCTATGATTCCATCTAAAATATACAAGCATAGCTGCTATGATTCCATCTAAAACATATACAAACATAGCTGCTATGATTCCATCTAAAACATATTCAAACATAGCTGCTATGATTCCATCTAACACATATACAAACATAGCTGCTATCATTCCATCTAACATATACAAACATAGCTGCTATGATTCCATCTAACACATATACAAACATAGCTGCTATGATTCCATCTAACACATATACAAACATAGCTGCTATGTTTCCATCTAACACATATACAAACATAGCTGCTATGATTCCATCTAACATATACAAACATAGCTGCTATGATTCCATCTAACATATACAAACATAGCTGCTATGATTCCATCTAAAATATACAAGCATAGCTGCTATGATTCCATCTAAAACATATACAAACATAGCTGCTATGATTCCATCTAAAACATATTCAAACATAGCTGCTATGATTCCATCTAACACATATACAAACATAGCTGCTATGATTCCATCTAAAACATATACAAACATAGCTGCTATGATTCCATCTAACACATATACAAACATAGCTGCTATGATTCCATCTAACACATATACAAACATAGCTGCTATGATTCCATCTAACACATATACAAACATAGCTGCTATAATTCCATCTAACACATATACAAACATAGCTGCTATAATTCCATCTAACACATATACAAACATAGCTGCTATAATTCCATCTAACACATATACAAACATAGCTGCTATAATTCCATCTAACATATACAAACATAGCTGCTATAATTCCATCTAACATATACAAACATAGCTGCTATGATTCCATCTAACATATACAAACATAGCTGCTATGATTCCATCTAACACATATACAAACATAGCTGCTATGATTCCATCTAAAACATATAAAAACATAGCTGCTATGATTCCATCTAACACATATACAAACATAGCTGCTATGTTTCTATCTAACACATATACAAACATAGCTGCTATGATTCCATCTAACACATATACAAACATAGCTGCTAGGATTCCATCAAACACATATACAAACATAGCTGCTATGATTACATCTAAAACATATACAAACATAGCTGCTATGATTCCATCTAACACATATATTAATATATTCATTACTGCTATGATTTCATCTAACACATATATTCATAGCAGCGATGATTCCATCTAACATATATATTCATAGCTACTATGATTCCATCTAACACATATATTCATAGCTGCTATGATTCCATCTAACACATATATTCATAGCTGCCATGATTGTTTTTTGTGTGGATACAATATTAATAATTGTTCTGCCTAAGGCTCAAAATTGTAGTCATTTTTTTATTCAAGAATGTTCTAGAAGAAAACTAGTGCATTGTTGATGAATATTTTTGAAATCTTCCTATAACAACTTCTCTCCATCCTGTTTGAATCCAGTTATTTGGTAGTAAAATGTAAAGCCCAGGCTCAAGGTTGGTGTTACACTGTGTAGTTAGGATTTCACACAGACAGAGAGAGAGGGGGGAGAGAGGGAGAGAGAGGGGGGGAGAGGGAGAGAGAGGGAGATGATAGAGAGAAGGAGAGAGAGAGAGAGGGAGAGAGGAGGAGAGAGAGAGAGGAGGGGGAGAGGGAGAGAGAGTGGGATGATAGAGAGGGGGAGAGAGAGGGGGAGAGAGGAAGAGAGGGAGAGAGAGGGGGGAGAGGGAGAGAGGGGGGATGATAGAGAGAGGGAG
>NC_088243.1:89328741-89357821 GCF_036934945.1 Oncorhynchus masou masou
ATCTCTCCTTGGTTACCCTCCACCTCTCATTGGTTACTCTCCATCTCTCCTTGGTTATCCTCCACCTCTCCTTGGTTATCCTCCACCTCTCCTTGGTTACCCTCCACCTCTCCTTGGTTACCCTCCACCTCTCCTTGGTTACCCTCCACCTCTCATTGGTTACTCTCCATCTCTCCTTGGTTACCCTCCACCTCTCCTTGGTTACCCGCCACCTCTCATTGTCCTTGGTTACCCTCCACCTCTTCTTGGTTACCCTGCAACTCTCCTTGGTTACCCTCCACCTCTCCTTGGTTACCCTCCACCTCTCCTTGGTTACTCTCCATCTCTCCTTGGTTACCCTCCACCTCTCATTGGTTACTCTCCATCTCTCCTTGGTTACCCTCCACCTCTCATTGGTTACCCTCCATCTCTCCTTGATTACCCTCCACCTCTCCTTGGTTAACCTCCACTTCTCCTTGGTTACCCTCCACCTCTCCTTGGTTACCCTCCACCTCTCCTTGGTTACCCTCCACCTCTCCTTGGTTACCCTCCACCTCTCCTTGGTTACTCTCCATCTCTCCTTGGTTACCCTCCACCTCTCATTGGTTACTCTCCATCTCTCCTTGGTTATCCTCCACCTCTCCTTGGTTATCCTCCACCTCTCCTTGGTTACCCTCCACCTCTCCTTGGTTACCCTCCACCTCTCCTTGGTTACCCTCCACCTCTCATTGGTTACTCTCCATCTCTCCTTGGTTACCCTCCACCTCTCCTTGGTTACCCGCCACCTCTCATTGTCCTTGGTTACCCTCCACCTCTTCTTGGTTACCCTGCAACTCTCCTTGGTTACCCTCCATCTCTCCTTGATTACCCTCCACCTCTCCTTGGTTAACCTCCACTTCTCCTTGGTTACCCTCCACCTCTCCTTGGTTACCCTCCACCTCTCCTTGGTTACCCTCCACCTCTCCTTGGTTACCCTCCACCTCTCCTTGGTTACCCTCCACCTCTCCTTGGTTGCTCTCCATCTTTCCTTGGTTACCCGCCACATCTCTGTACATTAATGGATGAGATGTGCTCTGTTTTGCTTTCCCACCATCTATAGTTGTCGCTGATTCACTTTGGTTGGGGAGGGGAAACATAGACAAAAGTGTTTTAGCTCAGCTTCAAATTAACAAATTCACAGTCAGTTTAAAAGTCATCCGTCATCTTTTCTTTGTTTACAGTATTTGTTTTTCCTTGCTGTCCCTCTCTCATCCCGGGGTCAAAGTTAGCTAAGTTCAGAACAACCCCAGTTTGTTATAGTTTTACTCAGTTTACACAGAGATTTGTCCTTCAATTTGGGCAGTTTTGGGCAATGTACTATAACCTAAACCCATTTCAGTGTAAAACTGACCTCTTTCCGTAGTCTAGTGCGTGTGTAACTTGGGGGCTGCCCAGACCAACACCAGCTGTGTTCTAATGGTTCATTACCTATCACATAGTGTCCTGGAGCCTCCAAAGAGGGCCAAGTGGTTTAAAGGTCCTGGAGGCACATCAGCGATGCATGGCCTGGTCTAAAATCCTCTGGAACCCTCTGTCTACAGGACACGTGTATCGACATGGCTATATGTCCATCTGCAGCAATGTTACCACCACCAGCACCCTGAAACCTTGGTATGTTGGACATAAATCCTCTGGCTATAGGTCTATCTTAATCCTCTGACCACCCAGCCATGTGCATTTATCCATCCATCCATCTGCCGGACAGAAAGACATACTTCCTCTGGCTATAGGTCTATCTTATTCCTCTGACCACCCAGCCCCGTCCATCCATCCATCTGCCGGACAGAAAGACATACTTCCTTTGGCTATCAGTTCACCATCACAGTGTCCCTGTGACAGACCTCAACCCAGTCTCAACCTTCCCATCCATCCACAGCAATCCATTACCTCCATAAAAATAAACAACTTTGGGCAAATAAAACAATTATACAACAAATGTACTATATGGAATTATGTTTTATCAGGTATTTCTGTTTTACTTGGTCTGATTCATTACATATCAGCAGGAGTCAAACAACTCCATCTGATTCTGATTGATTACATATCAGCAGGAGTCAAACAACTCCATCTGATTCTGATTCATTACATATCAGCAGGAGTCAAACAACTCCATCTGATTCTGATTGATTACATATCAGCAGGAGTCAAACAACTCCATCTGATTCTGATTCATTACATATCAGCAGGAGTCAAACAACTCCATCTGATTCTGATTCATTACATATCAGCAGGAGTCAAACAACTCCATCTGATTCTGATTCATTACATATCAGCAGGAGTCAAACAACTCCATCTGATTCTGATTCATTACATATCAGCAGGAGTCAAACAACTCCATCTGATTCTGATTCATTACATATCAGCAGGAGTCAAACAACTCCATCTGATTCTGATTGATTACATATCAGCAGGAGTCAAACAACTCCATCTGATTCTGATTCATTACATATCAGCAGGAGTCAAACAACTCCATCTGATTCTGATTGATTACATATCAGCAGGAGTCAAACAACTCCATCTGATTCTGATTCATTACATATCAGCAGGAGTCAAACAACTCCATCTGATTCTGATTCATTACATATCAGCAGGAGTCAAACAACTCCATCTGATTCTGATTCATTACATATCAGCAGGAGTCAAACAACTCCATCTGATTCACAGGAACCTTGTTCATTTTATGAATCTGTCCAAAGCATAGCGTTATATTATTATCAGTACACTATACATCAGATAACCCTTCATGGGTGGTAGACTGCAACCCATTACACTATACATCAGATAACCCCAACCCATTACACTATACCCCAGATAACCCCAACCCATTACACTATACCCCAGATAACCCCAACCCATTACACTATACATCAGATAACCCCAACCCATTACACTATACCCCAGATAACCCCAACCCATTACACTATACCCCAGATAACCCCAACCCATTACACTATACATCAGATAACCCCAACCCATTACACTATACCCCAGATAACCCCAACCCATTACACTATACCCCAGATAACCCCAACCCATTACACTATACATCAGATAACCCCAACCCATTACACTATACATCAGATAACCCCAACCCATTACACTATACATCAGATAACCCCAACCCATTACACTATACATCAGATAACCCTTCATGGGTGGTAGACTGTAACCTGTTACACTATACCTCAGATAAACCTTCATGGGTGGTAGACTGTAACCTGTTACACTACACCTCAGATAACCCTTCATGGGTGGTAGCCTGCAACCCATTACACTATGCCTCAGATAACCCTTCATGGGTGGTAGACTACAACCCATTACACTATACATCAGATAAACCTTCATGGGTGGCAGACTGCAACCCATTACACTACACCTCAGATAACCCTTCATGGGTGGTAGCCTGCAACCCATTACACTATGCCTCAGATAACCCTTCATGGGTGGTAGACTGTAACCTGTTACACTACACCTCAGATAACCCTTCATGGGTGGTAGACTGCAACCCATTACACTACACCTCAGATAACCCTTCATGGGTGGTAGCCTGCAACCCATTACACTATGCCTCAGATAACCCTTCATGGGTGGTAGACTGTAACCTGTTACACTACACCTCAGATAACCCTTCATGGGTGGTAGACTGCAACCCATTACACTATACATCAGATAACCCTTCATGGGTGGTAGACTGCAACCCATTACACTATACATCAGATAACCCTTCATGGGTGGTAGACTGCAACCCATTACACTATACCTCAGATAACCCTTCATGGGTGGTAGACTGCAACCCATTACACTATACATCAGATAACCCTTCATGGGTGGTAGACTGCAACCCATTACACTATACCTCAGATAACCCTTCATGGGTGGTAGACTGCAACCCATTACACTATACCTCAGATAACCCTTCATGGGTGGTAGACTGCAACCCATTACACTATACCTCAGATAACCCTTCATGGGTGGTAGACTACAACCCATTACACTATACCTCAGATAACCCTTCATGGGTGGTAGACTGCAACCCATTACACTATACCTCAGATAACCCCAACCCATTACACTATACCTCAGATAACCCTTCATGGGTGGTAGACTGTAACCTGTTACACTGCACCTCAGATAACCCTTCATGGGTGGTAGACTGCAACCCATTACACTACACCTCAGATAACCCTTCATGGGTGGTAGACTGCAACCCATTACACTATACCTCAGATAACCCTTCATGGGTGGTAGACTGCAACCCATTACACTATACCTCAGATAACCCTTCATGGGTGGTAGACTGCAACCCATTACACTATACCTCAGATAACCCCAACCCATTACACTATACCTCAGATAACCCTTCATGGGTGGTAGACTGTAACCTGTTACACTACACCTCAGATAACCCTTCATGGGTGGTAGACTGCAACCCATTACACTATACCTCAGATAACCCCAACCCATTACACTATACATCAGATAACCCTTCATGGGTGGTAGACTGTAACCTGTTACACTGCACCTCAGATAACCCTTCATGGGTGGTAGACTGCAACCCATTACACTACACCTCAGATAACCCTTCATGGGTGGTAGACTGCAACCCATTACACTATACCTCAGATAACCCTTCATGGGTGGTAGACTGCAACCCATTACACTATACCTCAGATAACCCTTCATGGGTGGTAGACTGCAACCCATTACACTATACCTCAGATAACCCCAACCCATTACACTATACCTCAGATAACCCTTCATGGGTGGTAGACTGTAACCTGTTACACTACACCTCAGATAACCCTTCATGGGTGGTAGACTGCAACCCATTACACTACACCTCAGATAACCCTTCATGGGTGGTAGACTGCAACCCATTACACTATGCCTCAGATAACCCTTCATGGGTGGTAGACTGCAACCCATTACACTATGCCTCAGATAACCCTTCATGGGTGGTAGACTGCAACCCATTACACTATACCTCAGATAACCCTTCATGGGTGGTAGACTGTAACCTGTTACACTACACCACAGATAACCCTTCATGGGTGGTAGACTGCAACCCATTACACTATGCCTCAGATAACCCTTAATGGGTGGTAGCCTGCAACCCATTACACTATACATCAGATAACCCTTCATGGGTGGTAGCCTGCAACCCATTACACTATACATCAGATAACCCTTCATGGGTGGTAGACTGCAACCCATTACACTATACCTCAGATAACCCTTCATGGGTGGTAGACTGCAACCCATTACACTATACCTCAGATAACCCTTCATGGGTGGTAGACTGCAACCCATTACACTATACCTCAGATAACCCTTCATGGGTGGTAGACTGCAACCCATTACACTATACCTCAGATAACCCCAACCCATTACACTATACCTCAGATAACCCTTCATGGGTGGTAGACTGTAACCTGTTACACTACACCTCAGATAACCCTTCATGGGTGGTAGACTGCAACCCATTACACTACACCTCAGATAACCCTTCATGGGTGGTAGACTGCAACCCATTACACTATACCTCAGATAACCCTTTATGGGTGGTAAACTGCAACCCATTACACTATACCTCAGATAACCCTTCATGGGTGGTAGACTGCAACCCATTACACTATACCTCAGATACCCGTTATGGGTGGTAGACTGCAACCCATTACACTATACCTCAAATACCCGTTATGGGTGGTAGACTGCAACCCATTACACCATACCTCAAATACCCGTTATGGGTGGTAGACTGCAACCCATTACACTATACCTCAAGTACCCGTTATGGGTGGTAGATTGCAACCCATTACACTATACCTCAGACAACCCGTTATGGGCGGTAAACTGTAACAAGGCGAAATATTCAAGCCCTAGTTATTTCATGTTCATGAATGTTACATTTCACCTAATGAAACCCGTTACACTAAGCCTCGGCTAACCTGTTAAGGGCGAGAAACTGTAACCCACCTGTTTATTCATGTCAGGGGAATTTAGCAGAACAAGGTTGCTGTATTCACTTCAGGGGAATTTAACAAAACAAGGTTGCTGTATACACTTCAGGGGAATTTAACAAAACATGGTTGCTGTATTCACTTCATGGGAATTTAACAAAACAAGGTTGCTGTATTCACTTCAGGGGAATTTAACAGAACAAGGTTGCTGTATTCACTTCAGGGGAATTTAGCAAAAAGTCTTGGCCCATTTACTATGCACTTCCTTAGTATTTTAATTTTTTAATTTTTTGCCCTTTCATTCAGTAGTGTCTATGAATCGCATGATTTTCAAGACTTAACTGTATGAAAGCGTGTACACTCCTTTAAAAGTAGTTCTGTTCTTCTGATGTATCGTACCAGTCAAAAGTTTGAACACAAACTACTCATTCAAGGGTTTTTTTTCTTTAATTTTTTAATTTTTTTCTACTTTGTAGAATATTAGTGAAGATATCAAAAACTATGAAATAGCACGGTATGGAATCATGTAGTAACGAGAAAAGTGTTATGAACAAATCAAAATATATGATGACAGCTTTGCATACTCTTGACATTCTCTCAACCAGCTTTGTGAGGTAGTCACCTGGAATGCATTTCAATTTCAAGTGCATTCGCAAAAACCATCAAACACTATGATGAAACTCGCTCTCAAGAGGACCGTCATGATGAAAGGAAGATCCGGAGTTTCCTCTGTTGTAGAGGATAAGTTCATTAGAGTTACCAGCCTCAGAAATGGTAAATAAATAATAAATATATAAATGTTAAATAATAAATAAATAAATATAAATGTTTTACAGAGTTCAAGTAACAGACACTCCTCAACCTCAACTGTTTAGAGGAGATGAAACAGGCCTCCATGGACGAATGTAGAATATAGTCAAATATAAAGAGGAACATTTGATGGAGGAGGTGTGTCCAAAGTTTTGACTGATACTGTACTTGTCTAGTAACGTTCGGTCGTATGTCATGTTTTGTGTTTTGTGTTTTGTTTGGACCCCGGGAAGTGTAGCTGGACCCCAGGAAGAGTAGAAGAGTAGCTGGAACACAGGAAGAGTAGAAGAGTAGCTGGACCCCAGCAAGAGTAGCTGGACCCCAGGAAGAGTAGAAGAGTAGCTGGACCACAGAAAGAGTAGAAGAGTAGCTGGACTCCAGGAAGAGTAGCTGGACTCCAGGAAGAGTAGCTGGACCCCAGGAAGAGTAGAAGAGTAGCTGGACCACAGAAAGAGTAGAAGAGTAGCTGGACTCCAGGAAGAGTAGCTGGACCCCAGGAAGAGTAGCTGGACTCCAAGAAGAGGGCGGCAGGGTAGCCTAGTGGTTAGAGCGTTGGGCTAGTAACCGGAAGGTTGCGAGTTCAAACCCCCTTGCTGACAAGGTACAAATCTGTCGTTATGCCCCTGAACAGGCAGTTAACCCACTGTTCCCAGGCCGTCATTGAAAATAAGAATTTGTTCTTAACTGACTTGCCTGGTTAAATAAAGGTAAAAAAAAAAAAGAGTGGAAGAGTAGCTGGACCCCAGGAAGAGTAGAAGAGTAGCTGGACTCCAGGAAGAGTAGAAGAGTAGCTGGACTCCAGGAAGAGTAGCTGGACCACAGGAAGAGTAGAAGAGTAGCTGGACCCCAGGAAGAGTAGAAGAGTAGCTGGACCCCAGGAAGAGTAGAAGAGTAGCTGGACTCCAGGAAGAGTAGTTGGACCCCAGGAAGAGTAGAAGCGTAGCTGGACCCTAGGAAGAGTAAAAGAGTAGCTGGACTCCTAGAAGAGTAGCTGGACCCTAGGAAGAGTAAAAGAGTAGCTGGACTCCAGGAAGAGTAGCTGGACCACAGGAAGAGTAGAAGAGTAGCTGGACCCCAGGAAGAGTAGAAGAGTAGAAGAGTAGCTGGACTCCGGGAAGAGTAGCTGGACCCCAGGCAGAGTAGCTGGACCCCAGGCAGAGTAGCTGGACCCCAGGCAGAGTAGCTGGACCCAGGAAGAGTAGCTGGACCACAGGAAGAGCAGCTGGACCCCACGAAGAGTAGCTGCTGCATAAGCAACAGCTAATGGGGATCCTAATAACGTACTAAAACACTGTGAATCCCAAATGGTACCCTATCCCCTATTTAGTGCACTCCTTTTGACCAGGGCCTTACTGCTGTCTACTGCAAGGGAGGACAAGGAAAGACACCCTGCACACTGTTAGAACCTTCGAACATTCTTTTATTTATCTACATCGTATTGAGATATTATTCTGTTCTTCTATAAGGTATGGAAATATTATTTTATGTGGTCCAAAAGGCATTATTAAACTACTGTTTTTCTTTAGTCCAAGAGGCAGTAAACTACTGTTTTTCTGTCGTCCAACAGGCAGTAAACTACTGTTTTTCTTTAGTCCAAAAGGCAGTAAACTACTGTTTTTCTTTAGTCCAAAAGGCAGTAAACTACCGTTTTTCTTTCGTCCAAAAGGCAGTAAACTACTGTTTTTCTTTAGTCCAAAAGGCATTAAACTATTGTTTTTCTAGAGTCCAAAAGGCATTAAACTACTGTTTTTCTTTAGTCCAAAAGGCATTAAAACAACACGGCATGACGTCTTCTCCAGTGGTGCCAATTTGCCACCACCTTCCACTATACGATACATGTAATTGTGGGTTGTTACATGATGTAATTGCACTGTTCAGACACCTGCTGTCCCACCTTCTGGGCCTCTCTTGTTGTCGTGTTTTATTCTGTACCACAGAGACGGATGGCCAGACTATGCCAAGGATGATCAATACGACATTACGAAACAATCGCCAGCTAATCAATTAAGTAAAACATTGGTGAAAATATGGAACTACAGTAGTAAACATACATTTTAAAGCATTAAAAGAGAGTTGTTTAGAAGAGACTCATTATAGAAGCAGAATGAATAAAATAGAAAAAAGCAACCCAAATATATCCCTATTCCTTTTAATGCACTTCTCCAGAGCTCGTGTCAAAAGGTAGTGCACTGTGTGTGGAGATCAGGTTGTACTTGTCAGGATTTATGAAGACAACTTGCTCCCCAACACGACATGACACTACACAACATCATATAATGATCAGCATGCTTTAATCCTCTCTGTGTGTTGTTGAATAGAGAGAGGAGAGCCTCTGTGTTGTTGAATAGAGAGAGGAGAGTCTCTGTGTTGAATAGAGAGAGTAGAGTCTCAGTGTTGAATAGAGAAGGGAGAGTCTCTGTGTTGAATAGAGAGAGTAGAGTCTCTGTGTTGTTGAATAGAGAGAGGAGAGTCTGTGTTGAATAGAGAGAGGAGTCTATGTGTTGTTGAATTGAGAGGAGAGTCTCTGTGTTGTTGAATTGAGAGAGGATAGTCTCTGTGTGTTGAATAGAGAGGGGAGAGTCTCTCTGTTGATGAATAGAGAGTCTCTGTGTTGAATAGAGAGAGAACAGGGAACACTCTGACCAACACTCTGAACTAACACTCTGAACTAACACTCTGAACCAACACTCTGAACCAACACTCTGAACCAACACTCTGAACTAACACTCTGAACTAACACTCTGACTAACACTGAACCAACAGTCTGAACTAACACTCTGACTAACACTGAACCAACACTCTGAACCAACACTCTGAACCAACTCTCTGAACTAACACTCTGACTAACACTGAACCAACAGTCTGAACTAACACTCTGACTAACACTGAACCAACACTCTGAACCAACACTCTGAACTAACACTCTGACTAACACTGAACCAACACTCTGAACTAACACTCTGACTAACACTGAAACAACACTCTGAATAAACACTCTGAACCAACACTCTTAACTAACACTCTGAACCAACACTCTGAACTAACACTCTGACTAACACTGAACCAACACTCTGAACAAACACTCTGACTAACACTGAATCAACACTCTGAACCAACACTCTGAACCAACACTCTGAACCAACACTCTGAACCAGCACTCTGAACTAACACTCTGAACCAACACTCTGAACCAACACTCTTAACCAACACTCTGAACTAACACTCTGACTAACTCTGAACCAACTCTCTGAACCAACACTCTGGCTAACTCTGAACCAACACTCTGAACCAACACTCTGAACCAACACTCTGAACCAACACTCTGAACCAACACTCTGGCTAACTCTGAACCAACACTCTTAACTAACACTCTGAACCAACACTCTGGCTAACTCTGAACCAACACTCTTAACAAACACTCTGAACCAACACTCTTAACTAACACTCTGAACCAACACTATGAACCAACACTCTGAACCAACACTCTTAACTAACACTCTGAACCAACACTCTTAACTAACACTCTTAACTAACACTCTGAACCAACACTCTGAACCAACACTCTGAACTAACACTCTGACTAATTCTGAACCAACACTCAGAACCAACACTCTGGCTAACTCTGAACCAACACTCTGAACAAACACTCTGAACCAACACTCTGGCTAACTCTGAACCAACACTCTGAACTAACACTCTGACTAACTCTGAACCAACACTCTGAACCAACACTCTGGCTAACTCTGAACCAACACTCTGAACCAACACTCTGAACCAACACTCTGAACTAACACTCTGAACTAACACTCTGAACCAACAGTCTGAACTAACACTCTGAACCAACAGTCTGAACTAACACTCTGAACCAACACTCTGAACCAACACTCTGAACCAACACTCTGGCTAACTCTGAACCAACACTCTGAACCAACACTCTGAACCAACACTCTGAACCAACACTCTGAACCAACAGTCTGAACTAACACTCTGAACCAACACTCTGAACCAACACTCTGAACCAACACTCTGAACCAACACTCTGAACTAACACTCTGAACCAACACTCTGAACTAACACTCTGAACTAACACTCAGAAACAACACTCTGAACTAAGACTTTTTTGTATTATTTATTCCCCCCTCACTATCTCTGACTTTACTGAGAGTTACTTTATTGTGTTCAAATATACTGACTATGACAGTGATATGTGGTTGTCCCACCTAGCTATCTGGAGATGAATGTACTGACTATGACTGTGATATGTGGTTGTCCCACCTAGCTATCTGGAGATAAATGTACTGACTATGACTGTGATATGTGGTTGTCCCACCTAGCTATCTGGAGATAAATGTACTGACTATGACTGTGATATGTGGTTGTCCCACCTAGCTATCTGGAGATAAATGTACTGACTATGACTGTGATATGTCGTTGTCTCACCTAGCTATCTGGAGATAAATGTACTGATTATGACTGTGATATGTCGTTGTCTCACCTAGCTATCTGGAGGTAAATGTACTGAATATATTTGTCCCCTGAAGGAGGGCTTGAGGTGTTAAAAATAAAATATAATGACAAATAAAAATAAAACATTTTTTTTTTACTAAAATGTCAAATCATGTTTAAATAATGTGTGACTGGTGCAACTCGTGTGTAACGACAGCGTGACTCACTGGCTGACTGATGTGGCACGTCTACAGTAATGCACAGTCCTGAAAGGCAAAATGTCTTTCAGCACAGACACACACACACACACACAGCTACCACTAGTGAATATACCAGCCCCCTTTTCCTTCTCGTCCCTATAGGACTGTTTGCTTTGTGCAGCCTTTTGAAGAGGTTTGTTTACAAGTCATTGTAAACCTTTTGGATTGTTTCACCTTGGTCTGACACAGTGTATAAAACACAATTGTTTTCCAAGGGGTCTCCTCTTGTTCAATCTCAACAGCCATGTAATTCTAGATGATATAACACAAAGGTAATCTACTTGTTACAGGTTTTTCTTTTTCAATCACTTTGGTGCAGTTTTCACAAGTATGTGATACATTTTCACAACTCTGTGCAAAAAAATCTAAACAGATCATCAAAATGGCTAATTTTTCAAAACTATAAGCACATTTTATTGGCCAATTATTTCTAAATGTGTATCCAAATGGCAGGATGTGAGCATGGTCAGGAATATGTGTCCCAGATTCATTATCCTTACACAGAATATACATAGGAGATTCATTATCCTTACACAGAACATACATTGGAGTTTCATTATCCCTACACAGAATTATACAAAGGAGATTCATTATCCTTACACAGAATATACATAGGAGATCCATTATCTTTACACAGAATATACATAGGAGATCCATTATCCTTACACAGAACATACATAGGAGATCCATTATCTTTACACAGAACATACATAGGAGATCCATTATCCTTACACAGAACATACATAGGAGATCCAGTATCTTTACACAGAATATACATAGGAGATTCATTATCTTTACACAGAACATACATAGGAGATCCATTATCTTTACACAGAATATACATAGGAGATTCATTATCTTTACACAGAACATACATAGGAGATCCATTATCTTTACACAGAATATACATAGGAGATTCATTATCCTTACACAGAATTATACAAAGGAGATTCATTATCCTTACACAGAACATACATAGGAGATTCATTATCCCTACACAGAATATACATAGGAGATTCATTATCTTTACACAGAATATACAAAGGAGATTCATTATCCCTACACAGAATATACATAGGAGATTCATTATCTTTACACAGAATATACATAGGAAATTCATTATCCTCATACAGAATATACATAGGAGATTCATTATCCCTACACAGAACATACGTAGGAGATTCATTATCCTTACACAGAATATACATAGGAGATTCATTATCCTTACACAGAATATACATAGGAAATTCATTATCCTCATACAGAACATACGTAGGAGATTCATTATCCCTACACAGAATATACATAGGAGATTCATTATCCTTACACAGAACATACATAGGAGATTCATTATCCCTACACAGAATATACATAGGAGATTCATTATCTTTACACAGAATATACATAGGAGATTCATTATCCCTACACAGAATATACATAGGAGATGCATTATCCTTACACAGAACATACATAGGAGATTCCTTATTCTCACACAGAACATACATAGGAGATTCATTATCCTCATACAGAACATACGAAGGAGATACTTACAAGCCCTTAACCAACAACTTAGTTCAAGAAGTAGATTTAAGAAAATATTTACTGAATAAATTTAAGTGAAAAATGTAAATTAATACATTAAAATGACATAACAATAACGAGGCTATATACAGGGGGTACCGGTACCAAATCACTGTGCGGGGGTACAGGACGCTCTCAATGGTGCAGCTGTAGATCTGGGTATCCATGCCAAATCTTTTCAGTCTCCTGAAGGGGAATAGGTTTTGTCGTGCCCTCTTTACAACTGTCTTGGTGTGTTTGGACCATGATAGTTTGTTGGTCATATGGACACCAAGGAACTTGAAACTCTCTACCTGCTTCACAACATCCCCTTTGATGAGAATGGGGGCCTGTTCGGCACTGTCTTATTAGCTTCACTGTCTTATTAGCTTCCGGGTTAGAGTCCCGCTCCTTGAAAGTGGCGGATCTCGCATTTGGCTCAGTTCGAATGTTGCCTCTAATCCATGGCTTCTGGTTGGGATATGTACGTACAGTTGCTGTGGGGATGAAGTCCTCGATGCAATTATTAATGAAGCCGGTGACTGAGGTGGTATACTCCTCAATGCCATTGGATGAATCACGATCACGGTCCAGTAGTTTAGCAACTGCTTCACCTGAACACTTCCGTGTTGAGCGAGTCACTGGTACCTCCTACATTAGTTTTTGCTTGTAAGCAGGAATCAGGAAGATAGAATTATGGTCAGATTTACCAAATGGGGGGCGAATGAGAGCTTTATATGCTTCTCTGTGTGTGGAGCAAACATGGTCTAGAGTTTTTTTTTTCAATGGTTGCACATGTGACATGCTGGTAGAAATGAGGTTAAAACTGATTTAATTTAATTCAAGTCCCCGGCCACTAGGAGTGCCACTTCTGGATGAGCATTTTCTTGTTTGCTTTTGGCATTTTACAGCTCATTGAGTGCGGCCTTAGTGCCAGCATCGGTCTGTGGTGGTAAGTAGACAGCTACGAATAATATAGATGAGAACTATCTTGGTAGATAGTGTGGTCTACAGCTTATGATGAGGTACTCTACCTGCAAGGGAGCAAAACCTCGAGTCGTCTTTAAAATTAGACATCGCTCACCAACTGCTATTGACAAATAGACACACACGCCTCTCGTCTAAGCAGACGTAGCATCTTCAAAAAGAACAGCTTTGAAATGAGTATCTTGTAGTTTTGGATGAAAATGGTAGTTAAAATGAATAAATGGTGATGTGCGAGTAGAGATACATTTCATTATCTGATGTATAGGGGACTAAACTTAATGTTCTCAAGGGTATATAACATAAAATGTTGATTTATCAGGAATGACTCAAGGGTGAAAGGCGTGTGAAATCTCCAATGAATGCACATTCAAAGGCTCTGAAAACAAAGATTGGGGGGCATTACAAGTGTTATCAGTTTAGAGTTTTGTAAATGGTGTTTCTAAAATATACCACTTACATCTTTAAAAAAAAGAACATTAGTCCACAGCCATTATTAAATACTTTAAGTTGTAAATACATTGAAACACGCCAAGGGGGATGAATACTTTTTTAAGGCACTGTATATAGTGCACTATTTCTGACCAGGGCCCATAGCCCGTGTGGGCCCCAAACAGCATAGTGCACTCCCTTTGACCAGGGCCCATAGGGTTCTGGTCTAAAGTAGTGCACTATATAGGGAATAGGGTGCCATTTTGGATTGTCAGTTGTTCTGTGCTCCTTCTCTTGGCTGGATTCCTCCTGTGTTGCCAGGCACCCAGGTGCTGTTCTGTACAGAGGACAGGTGCACCAGGAGAGTAGGACTCACCTGAGCCATCTGCTCTGAACCACACTGACCGCCTTATAACGCTAGGCTCGTCTCTGGGCAGGTGTTCAACATGAGGCTCACACACACACACACACACACACACACACACACACACACACACACACACACACACACACACACACACACACACACACACACACACACACACACACACACACACACACACACACACACACACAGTGTGTGCAGTGTGCAGCATGGGGCCGACCGGAGAACAAGAAGTATTTCCATTCCAGTCCAATTTGGCTGAATTAAACAGAAAGGTCATGTGTGGAACCAGGTGTTTAAATGCTAACCCGACACAGCACTCAGGTTGGACATGCATTCCAAATGCCACCCTTTTATGGATTCTGTGCATTTATTTTGAACATGGTCCATAGAGTTATAATAGGGTTCTGGTAAAAAAGAGGAAGTTGTGCACTATGTAGGGAATAGGGTGCCATTGACCCATAGTATCTGGTCAAAAGTAGTGCACTAAATAGGGAATAGGGTTCCATTTGAGACGCCTTCAAAGCGAACGATGACATTTCATTGTGGTGTTTTAACACACTGAAGGTTCTTAGTGTTTTAAGACAGTGAAGGTCTTTAGTGTTTTAACACAGTGAAGGTCTTTGGTGTTTTAACACAGTGAAGGTCTTTAGTGTTTTAATACAGTGAAGGTCTTTGGTGTTTTAACACAGTGAATGTTTTAGTGTTTTAACACAGTGAAGGTCTTTAGTGTTTTAACACAGTAAAGGTTTTAGTGTTTTAACACAGTGAAGGTCTTTAGTGTTTTAACACAGTGAAGGTTTTAGTGTTTTAACACAGTGAAGGACTTTAGTGTTTTAACACAGTGAAGGTTTTAGTGTTTTAACACAGTGAAGGTCTTTAGTGTTTTAACACAGTGAAGGTCTTTAGTGTTTTAACATTGTGAAGGTTTTTAGTGGCAATGGAACAAGACTTTGGAAAAGGAACACAGTATTTTATTTGAAGCTTTTGTCATTAAGGTGTGAATTGCTTTGTGCTCTCTGACACATGGGGATCCTAACTTCACGGCGTATCATCTCAGACACGTGAAGGTGCTAACTTCATAGACTATCATCTCTGACATGTGAAGGTGCTAACTTCACGCCGTATCATATCTGACACGTGAAGGTGCTAACTTTACGCCGTATCATCTCTGACACGTGAAGGTGCTAACTTCACGGCGTATCATCTCTGACACATGGGGATCCTAACTTCACGGCGTATCATCTCAGACACGTGAAGGTGCTAACTTCACGCCGTATCATCTCTGACACGTGAAGGTGCTAACTTTACGCCGTATCATCTCTGACACGTGAAGGTGCTAACTTCACGGCGTATCATCTCTGACACATGGGGATCGTAACTTCACGCCGTATCATCTCTGACACGTGAAGGTGCTAACTTCACGCCGTATCATCTCTGACACGTGAAGGTGCTAACTTCACGCCGTATCATCTCTGACACGTGAAGGTGTAAAGGGGTCCTGTGTGTAGCTGGTGTAGAGAGTCAGGTGCAGGACAGCAGAAATGAGTAATCAACGTACTTTACTCAAAATACAAAAATACAAGGCAAATATACGAGCCCACAATAACAGACCGATTTACAAAGAACAATCATTCACAAACAAACATGGGGAACAGAGGGTTAAATAATAAACAAGTAATTGGTTGAGTGAAGCCAGGTGTGTAAGACTAAGACAAAACAAATGGAAATTGAAAAGTGGATTGGCGATGGCTAGAAGGCCTGTGATGTCAACCTCCGAACGCCGCTCGAACAAGGAGAGGGACCGACTTCGGCGGAAGTCGTTACAGAAGGTGCTAACTTCACAGAGTATCATCTCTGACATTAACATATATATATATATCATCTCTGACAGTAACATGTACAAAATCAATGACGTTGAATATTGTTTATAAATTATTAAGGGCTCGATTTGACCGCCTCTATTCAGCGAGGCACCTTTTAAAGACAATGTATCCACGTCCGTGGTTTTCACGGTAAACATGACATACGTCAGCACAATTAGAAAAGTACCTTTAAATGTAATTCACACCATAATGTGGATTGTCCACGGTCTGGATTTAATCTAGGCCTAACACTTATTCAGCACAAAAAAATTCTCTCTACAAACTAATCAGGATTCATTTGGGGTACAGTTTTCATAATTATAGCTACTGCCCAGAGTCTTTATCTCCCTCCATATCCCACTGGTTTAAAAGAATAGACTGAGATATATTGGAGCTGACTAAAATAATAGATCCTTCCTCTCCAGTTAGTAGGGACAGGACAATTAAAATAGAAGCAAGTCTGCTTTGAAGACAGCAGCAGCAGCGTCCTGGTGAGTCTCTCCCTGGAAGAAGGACAGGAAACTAAGCTGGGCGGTGAGGTATTGACAGCAAACTGACGGTCCTCTCCGAATAGAAGAGACGAGAGGGGAGGAGAGGAGAGGAGGAAAGGAGAGGGCGGAGAAGAAGCAAGGAGAGGAGAGGAGAGGAGAGGAGAGGAGAGGCGAGGAGAGGAGAGGAGAGGAGAGGAGAGAGGAGATGAGAGGAGAGGGCGGAGAAGAAGCAAGGAGAGGAGAAGAGAGGAGAGGCGAGGAGAGGCGAGGAGAGGAGAGGAGAGGAGGGCGGAGAAGAAGCAAGGAGAGGAGAGGAGGAGAGGGCGGAGAAGAAGCAAGGAGAGGAGAGGAGAGGCGAGGAGAGGAGAGGAGAGGAGAGGAGAGGAAAGGGTGGAGAAGAAGCAAGGAGAGGAGAGGAGAGGCGAGGAGAGGAGAGAAGAGGAGGGGAGGGCGGAGAAGAAGCAAGGAGAGGGGAGGAGAGGAGAGGAGAGGAGGAAAGGAGAGGGCGGAGAAGAAGCAAGGAGAGGAGAGGAGAGGAGAGGAGAGGAGAGGAGAGGAGGAGAGGGCGGAGAAGAAGCAAGGAGAGGAGAGGAGAGGCGAGGAGAGGAGAGAAGAGGAGGGGAGGGCGGAGAAGAAGCAAGGAGAGGGGAGGAGAGGAGAGGAGAGGAGGAAAGGAGAGGGCGGAGAAGAAGCAAGGAGAGGAGAGGAGAGGAGGAGAGGAGAGGTGGAAAGGAGAGGGCGGAGAAGAAGCAAGGAGAGGAGTGGAGAGGAGAGGAGAGGAGAGGAGAGGAGAGGAGGAGAGGAGAGGAGAGGAGAGGAGGAAAGGAGAGGGCGGAGAAGAAGCAAGGAGAGGAGAGGAGAGGAGAGGAGAGGAGAGGAGGAGAGGGCGGAGAAGAAGCAAGGAGAGGAGAGGAGAGGGCGGAGAAGAAGCAAGGAGAGGAGAGGAGAGGAGAGGAGAGGAGAGGAGCTCTCTTTGTTAGCTGAGGGCTTTTCGCCATCGTCTTCCTCACCAAGTCCCGATGAGGTAATTTATCTGACGTGTAATGGGTTAATTCCGGGGTTGTAACTTGGAGGCAGACAGAGGTGGTGGTATATAGCCGTTACCAATGAGCTAGTTATACCTTATCTAGAATTAGGGTAGGGTCTGGGGGGTGAGTGATGATTGGTTGTGATGAAAGGTTAGAGGGTAAGGGTTATGGGTGAAGGTTACAACTGTACACTTATGTCCATGCACTCTGTGACAGCCATATCAATAGAACATCTCGACTTGAATGCTGAACTTACTGCTCCGCGTCTTTGGGGACACTCAATATGCCTGCCAGTCCATCCGTTATGTCATCGTTGACTCATTTTGTGGTGACAAATCTTTCTATTTAGTAGTGAGCGTGGGCCTGCTTTCACCAGTGAGAGCTGTCCGTGGTGAGCATGCATTCAACAGCGAGAGCTGTCCGTGGTGAGCCTGCATTCAACAGCGAGAGCTGTCCATGGGGAGCCTGCATTCACCAGCGAGAGCTGTCCGTGGTGAGCCTGCATTCAACAGCGAGAGCTGTCCATTGAGAGCCTGCATTCACCAGTGAGAGCTGTCCATGGGGAGCCTGCATTCACCAGCGAGAGCTGTCCATTGGGAGCCTGCATTCACCAGTGAGAGCTGTCCATGGGGAGCCTGCATTCACCAGTGAGAGCTGTCCATGGGGAGCCTGCATTCACCAGCGAGAGCTGTCCATTGGGAACCTGCATTCACCAGCGAGAGCTGTCCATTGGGAGCCTGCATTCACCAGTGAGAGCTGTCCATTGGGAGCCTGCATTCACCAGCGAGAGCTGTCCATTGGGAGCCTGCATTCACCAGCGAGAGCTGTCCATTGGGATTCTGCATTCACCAGTGAGAGCTGTCCATTGGGAGCCTGCATTCACCAGCGAGAGCTGTCCATGGGGAGCCTGCATTCACCAGCGAGAGCTGTCCATTGGGAACCTGCATTCACCAGCGAGAGCTGTCCATTGGGAACCTGCATTCACCAGTGAGAGCTGTCCATGGGGAACCTGCATTCACCAGCGAGATCTGTCCATTGGGAACCTGCATTCACCCGCGAGAGCTGTCCATGGTGCTCAAACTGGAACTACTTTAGCCATTAATCCTTGAGTTTATTGACCCATCGGCGTCTATCAATGTAAGTAACATAATACTAAATCCCCATCAGAATCCGTCAGTTTAAGCAAGAGATATTATTTGTTTTTTTTGCACGGCCTGCGTTTCAATCCACCGCATTCTACAGTACGGTATTTCACCCTTCCTCGTATCTTTTGGAAGGTGGCTGAGGTCCAACGGTGTTTGTCAGACCATGAGACATCCTGAACATGTCCATAGCGTCCGAAACGATTTGGCCTATTATGACACACACCGTGGAAGACGGGAGACTCTCTCTGTTATACGCTCTCCAATCCCAACAGGTGTCACGGGACTCGTCTGAAGGTAACCCGATACAAAACGAATGAAAGTGTGGAGGTGGTTTTAGTGGCATAAAAAAAGGGGTCAAATATGTAAGGGTCAAATATGTCAGGGGTCCAATATGTAAGGGGTCAAATATGTAAGGGGTCAAATATGTAAGGGGTCAAATATGTCAGGGGTCAGTTATGTCAGGGGTCAGATATGTAAGGGGTCAAATATGTCAGGGGTCAAATATGTCAGGGGTCAAATATGTAAGGGGTCAAATATGTCAGGGGTCAGATATGTCAGGGGTCAGATATGTAAGGGGTCAAATATGTCAGGGGTCAAATATGTCAGGGGTCATATATGTAAGGGGTCAATATGTAAGGGGTCAAATATGTCAGGGGTCAAATATGTCAGGGGTCATATATGTAAGGGGTCAATATGTAAGGGGTCAAATATGTAAGGGGTCAAATATGTAAGGGGTCAAATATGTCAGGGGTCAAATATGTCAGGGGTCAAATATGTCAGGGGTCAAATATGTAAGGGGTCAAATATGTCAGGGGTCAAATATGTAAGGGGTCAAATATGTATGGGGTCAAATATATAAGGGGTCAAATATGTAAGGGGTCAAATATGTCAGGGGTCAAATATGTAAGGGGTCAAATATATAGGGGGTCAAATATGTAAGGGGTCAAATATATAAGGGGTCAAGTATGTAAGGGGTCAAATATATAAGGGGTCAAATATGTAAGGGGTCAAATATGTCAGGGGTCAAATATGTAAGGGGTCAAATATATAAGGGGTCAAATATGTAAGGGGTCAAATATATAAGGGGTCAAGTATGTAAGGGGTCAAATATATAAGGGGTCAAATATGTAAGGGGTCATATATGTAAGGGGTCAATATATAAGGGGTCAAATATGTAAGGGGTCAATTTTGTATTTATTTCACCTTCATTTAAACCAGGTAGGCTAGTTTAGAACAGGTTCTCATTTACAACTGCGACCTGGCCAAGATAAAGCAAAGCAGTGCAACACAAACAAACAACACAGTTTGTTACACATGGAATAAACAAAACATACAGTCAATAACACAATTGAAATAGTCTATATAGAGTGTGTACAAATAAGGTTTAAATCTATATGAATAGATCTGTGAAGCCAGTCCGATGTAGCTTTATGGATTGTTAACTTATTTAATTTCGGGAACCATGTGAAACCATATCTCTATGCCATCTGGTACTTTTCAAGATGGCTACTCTGTTCATTATTGTTAATATCACTAGAGGATGACTGAGAAGTGCGTCCCAAATGGCACCCTATTCCCGACACGGCGCACTACGTTTAATGAGAGGCAATAGGGCTCTGGTCAATAGTAGTGCACTATATAGGGAATAGGGTTGCTTTTGGGACGTTCACTGAGATGTGCCTTGTCCTTCAATCTGACCTTGATAACAAGAATTCTAAATTAAAACAGAGGTAAGGGATATTACAGAATCTCACAGCAATATGCGGACATTACTTTTACAGCAATATGAGGTCATTACTTTTACAGCAATATGGGGACATTACTTTAAAAGTGAAGAAGATCAATGTGATCTGGGACCATGTATTACCCTGATGCCATTCCAGCCAGACCTTGCCCGTCCCCTGTCCCTTTTAAAAATGATGTTTTGGAATATGTTTTTTATTTTTTATTTTTTATAAGGACAATAAGTAATTTAAATAATCGTGTTTAGTGACTGGCTTTCAATGGCCATCCCAAGGTAACGGCTCATCAGATCACACAGTATGCTTCTAAAGCAACATGTATTTTTAGTCTACACCACCACACGCAATGTTTTGGATTGTGGTTTCAGGTTCCATCTAAAAACAGTTACTGTCTCCATGTTGTTGTCTGCGTTTAGTGGTTAACCTACACTACTTTTAGATTGTATTGCGGTTTGTTATTTCTTGGTGGACTCTAGTGTACGTACTGTGGTGTGTGAGAACCGAAGAAAGAGTGAACCAGAATCTGGGTTTACAGGTGACGCAGGTTCATTCAGCAGCTTTTCAAGATGAATAATGTCAAGATTCAAGTTTCCAGTTTTAATGTCAAATGTACCAGTACAGTGAAATACCTTTCTGGCTAACTCAGAACCCAACCATGCAATGATCAATAACAATGTATCACTACAATAAACACAGGAGATGTAAGAAGAAATATGAAGAGCACAATAAGTAAGTAAGCATACTATATACAGGGTCAGTTAATACCATACTATATACAGGGTCAGTTAATACCATACTATATACAGGGTCAGTTAATACCATACTATATACAGGGTCAGTTAATACCATACTATATACAGGGTCAGTTAATACCATACTATATACAGGGTCAGTTAATACCATACTATATACAGGGTCAGTTAATACCATACTATATACAGGGTCAGTTAGTACCATACTATATACAGGGTCAGTTAATACCATACTATATACAGGGTCAGTTAATACCATACTATATACAGGGTCAGTTAATACCATACTATATACAGGGTCAATTAATACCGTACTATATACAGGGTCAGTTAATACCATACTATATACAGGGTCAGTTAATACCATACTATATACAGGGTCAGTTAATACCATACTATATACAGGGTCAGTTAATACCATACTATATACAGGGTCAATTAATACCGTACTATATACAGGGTCAGTTAATACCATACTATATACAGGGTCAGTTAATACCATACTATATACAGGGTCAGTTAATACCATACTATATACAGGGTCAGTTAATACCATACTATATACAGGGTCAATTAATACCGTACTATATACAGGGTCAGTTAATACCATACTATATACAGGGTCAGTTAATACCATACTATATACAGGGTCAGTTAATACCATACTATATACAGGGTCAGTTAATACCATACTATATACAGGGTCAGTTAGTACCATACTATATACAGGGTCAGTTAATACCATGCTATATACAGGGTCAGTTAATACCATACTATATACAGGGTCAGTTAAAACCATACTATATACAGGGTCAGTTAATACCATACTATATACAGGGTCAGTTAATACCATACTATATACAGGGTCAGTTAATACCATACTATATACAGGGTCAGTTAATACCATACTATATACAGGGTCAGTTAATACCATACTATATACAGGGTCAGTTAATACCATACTATATACAGGGTCTGTTCAATACCATACTATATACAGGGTCAGTTAGTACCATACTATATACAAGGTCAGTTAATACCATACTATATACAGGGTCAGTTAATACCATACTATATACAGGGTCAGTTAATACCATACTATATACAGGGTCAGTTAATACCATACTATATACAGGGTCAATTAATACCATCCTATATACAGGGTCAGTTAATACCATATTATATACAGGGTCAGTTCAGTACCATATTAACAATGTGCAGGGATACTGGAGTGATGGAGGTAGATATGTATAGGGGGAAGGAGACAGGGATACTGGAGTGATGGAGGTAGATATGTATAGTGGGAAGGAGACATGGATACTGGAGTGATGGAGGTAGATATGTATAGGGGGAAGGTTTACTGGAGTGATGGAGGTAGATATGTATAGGGGGAAGGAGACAGGGATACTGGAGTGATGGAGGTAGATATGTATAGTGGTAAGGTGACAGGGATACTGGAGTGATGGAGGTAGATATGTATAGGGGTAAGGAGACAGGGATACTGGAGTGATGGAGGTAGATATGTATAGGGGTAACGTGACAGGGATACTGGAGTGATGGAGGTAGATATGTATAGGGGTAAGGAGACAGGGATACTGGAGTGATGGAGGTAGATATGTATAGGGGGAAGGAGACAGGGATACTGGAGTGATGGAGGTAGATATGTATAGGGGGAAGGAGACAGGGATACTGGAGTGATGGAGGTAGATATGTATAGGGGGAAGGTTTACTGGAGTGATGGAGGTAGATATGTATAGGGGGAAGGAGACAGGGATACTGGAGTGATGGAGGTAGATATGTATAGGGGGAAGGGGACATGGATACTGGTGTGATGGAGGTAGATATGTATAGGGGGAAGGAGACAGGGATACTGGAGTGATGGAGGTAGATATGTATAGGGGGAAGAAGACAGGGATACTGGAGTGATGGAGGTAGATATGTATAGGGGGAAGGAGACAGGGATACTGGAGTGATGGAGGTAGATATGTATAGGGGGAAGGGGACATGGATACTGGTGTGATGGAGGTAGATATGTATAGGGGGAAGGAGACAGGGATACTGGAGTGATGGAGGTAGATATGTATAGGGGGAAGGGGACATGGATACTGGAGTGATGGAGGTAGATATGTATAGTGGTAAGGAGACAGGGATACTGGAGTGATGGAGGTAGATATGTATAGGTGTAAGGAGACAGGGATACTGGAGTGATGGAGGTAGATATGTATAGGGGGAAGGAGACAGGGATACTGGAGTGATGGAGGTAGATGTGTATAGGGGGAAGGAGACAGGGATACTGGAGTGATGGAGGTAGATATGTATAGGGGGAAGGAGACAGGGATACTGGAGTGATGGAGGTAGATATGTATATGGGTAAGGAGACAGGGATACTGGAGTGATGGAGGTAGATATGTATATGGGTAAGGAGACAGGGATACTGGAGTGATGGAGGTAGATATGTATAGGGTGAAGGGGACAGGGATACTGGAGTGATGGAGGTAGATATGTATAGGGGTAACGTGACAGGGATACTGGAGTGATGGAGGTAGATATGTATAGGGTGAAGGGGACAGGGATACTGGAGTGATGGAGGTAGATATGTATAGGGTGAAGGGGACAGGGATACTGGAGTGATGGAGGTAGATATGTATAGGGGGAAGGGGACAGGGATACTGGAGTGATGGAGGTTGATATGTATAGGGTGAAGGGGACAGGGATACTGGAGTGATGGAGGTAGATATGTATAGGGTTATTTTTTTATGAACCTTTATTTAACAAGGCAAGTCAGTTATTAACAAATTCTAATTTACAATGACAGCCTACCCCGGCCAAACTCGGACGACGCTGAGCCAATTGTGCTCCGCCCTATGGAACTCTCAATCAAGGCCGGATGTGATACAGCCTGGATTCAAACCAGGGACTGTAGGGACTGTTGTGTCCGTGTCCGTGTGTCCGTGTGTGTGTGTGTGTGTGTGTGTGTGTGTGTGTGTGTGTGTGTGTGTGTGTGTGTGTGTGTGTGTGTGTGTGTGTGTGTGTGTGTGTGTGTGGGTTGGAGTGACAGTGGCTGTGAGTGTGTAGGGTCCTGTCAGTGTGTAGAGTCCTGTCAGTGTGTCAGTGTGTAGGGTCCTGTCAGTGTGTAGGGCCCTGTCAGTGTGTAGAGTCCTGTCAGTGTGTAGGGTCCTGTCAGTGTGTAGGGCCCTGTCAGTGTGTAGAGTCCTGTCAGTGTGTAGAGTCCTGTCAGTGTGTCAGTGTGTAGGGTCCTGTCAGTGTGTAGGGCCCTGTCAGTGTGTAGGGCCCTGTCAGTGTGTAGGGCCCTGTCAGTGTGTAGGGCCCTGTCAGTGTGTAGGGCCCTGTCAGTGTGTCAGTGTGTAGAGTCCTGTCAGTGTGTAGAGTCCTGTCAGTGTGTAGAGTCCTGTCAGTGTGTAGAGTCATGTCAGTGTGTAGAGTCCTGTTGTCAGTGTGTAGAGTCGTGTCAGTGTGTAGAGTCCTGTCAGTGTGTAGGGTCCTGTCAGTGTGTAGGGTCATGTCAGTGTGTAGAGTCCTGTCAGTGTGTAGAGTCCTGTCAGTGTGTAGGGTCCTGTCAGTGTGTAGAGTCCTGTCAGTGTGTGTGTGCGTGTGTGTGTGTGTGTGGTGTGTGTGTGTGTGTGTGTGTGTGTGTGTGTGTGTGTGTGTGTGTGTGTGTGTGTGTGTGTGTGTGTGTGTGTGTGTGTGTGTGTGTGTGTGTGTGTGGGTTGGAGTGACAGTGGCTGTGAGTGTGTAGGGTCCTGTCAGTGTGTAGAGTCCTGTCAGTGTGTAGAGTCCTGTCAGTGTGTAGAGTCCTGTCAGTGTGTCAGTGTGTAGGGTCCTGTCAGTGTGTAGAGTCCTGTCAGTGTGTAGGGTCCTGTCAGTGTGTAGGGCCCTGTCAGTGTGTAGAGTCCTGTCAGTGTGTAGAGTCCTGTCAGTGTGTCAGTGTGTAGGGTCCTGTCAGTGTGTAGGGCCCTGTCAGTGTGTAGGGCCCTGTCAGTGTGTAGGGCCCTGTCAGTGTGTAGGGACCTGTCAGTGTGTAGGGCCCTGTCAGTGTGTAGGGCCCTGTCAGTGTGTAGAGTCCTGTCAGTGTGTAGAGTCCTGTCAGTGTGTAGAGTCCTGTCAGTGTGTAGGGTCCTGTCAGTGTGTAGGGTCCTGTCAGTGTGTAGGGCCCTGTCAGTGTGTCAGTGTGTAGAGTCCTGTCAGTGTGTAGAGTCCTGTCATACCTTAAGGGAACATTTCGACAATCACCGTATGGTTAGTGAGAAAGTCCCTATTGGAACTGTACGGTCCCTTACTAGACGTCCGAAAACATTTTAGAAATTCGGGGACGGCGTCGGGCCGAGCGGTAGGGCCAGACCTACCGGGAAGTCATCAAATGAACTTTGTCGGACATTCGGTTTTCGTTTAATAAAATAAACAAATTTTAGCCCATTTTTGCGCAATGCCGGAATATCCCACAAGAGGGCATAAGCAATCATATTGCTATTGGACAAAACATCCCGAATCACGACGTGCCATATCTCGGAAACCGAAAATATTTCGAAGCCGAAACTTGGTGAGCGTAGGTTTGGCATTATGGGAAGATGGCCCCGAACAAGATGGCGTCTAGGCCTCAACGGTTTTGAGTTATGGCCATATTTCTGGGATTAAAGGTCCAAAATGAAAATAGAGAAAAGATTTTTTCACTTCACGTCAAAGTCAAGGAGCCTCCGGTGTCAATAAAAAAATCGGCCATTTATCTATCGTCATTTACGAGAAATCGTACGGTGACCAGATCGTGATGTTTAGATATAGGTGTTTTTTTTTTTCAACGGTTACAGATCCAGTTGCAGGGTGTTCATACGAGTATTTTTAAAATGTGCTGCGGAGCTCTGCGACATTTCTGTGATTTTCTATGATTTTCTGAAATAACACACACTCACTAAACCCTCCGTAAATAACTCAGTTCTTAACGTAAAGACTTAAAACTCAGGATTCTGTAAAGGCATACCCCAATGAGGATATGAGTTTATTTATAGCTTCCTGTGCCAACCGGAAGTGCCATAATTGGTGTCTCAGGGGCTGTTTGGAAGGGTTAAAAAATCAGATCTGTCCAAAACTTCATATGTGTGATTAGACAACCCCCATGAACTGTAAATCAGTCATTTTTCCCAACAGATGTCAAAGAAAAGCTCTCACACACACACACAGCAAGGATGGAGTGACAAAGCGTGGTGTTTAAAGACACAGAGAGCAGGCAATGGCATAAACATAATCCCAAGGCCGTGCCGAGTCCAACGAGGTGCCCCGCTTGACCGTAGCTCGCTCGGTCTGAGCGCAACGACCATGAGAAAAATAGGCCCACAATGATGCCTGCACCACAATGTCATTGGATTTTGGGTGACAGCGGCGGAACCGTTAGGTTTAGAAGGACAATTCAAACACAGGACTGTTCCTAAGGTCCTCCCGATCTGTGCAAGCCTAACCTTGACTGTGTGGCATTAACCTTTCACAGTTAAAAGAAGGTGTTTACAAAAAAACAGTGTGCATTGACTTCTCTCCCCATAGGAATACATTGCCTGCTCCCCTAAATACAACCTGGAGTCTATATGGGTTATGAATGCTGTATGAACCTGTCTTCTATGACATTCCATCAGACCACTATGAGGTCTACCTGTGTCGATTCTAAGCTTCCTGGAGCAACCGGAAGTGGTTAAATTGACCCAAAAGGTATTTGGATGTACATCACCTCGAAAGGTGCCGAGGCCTCTGCATTATTCAACCCTGTGTAGATCAGTCAATTCTCAACTTAAAGACTTAAAACTCAGGATTCCCTAGGTTTCTATGTCAGTCAAGACATGTGTGTATTTATAGCTTCCTGTGCCAACCGGAAGTGCCATAATTGGTGTCTCAGGGGCTGTTTGGAAGGGTTAAAAAAATCAGATCTGTCCAAAACTTCATATGTGTGATTAGACAACCCCCATGAACTGTAAATCAGTCATTTTTCCCAACAGATGTCAAAGAAAAGCTCTCACACACACACACAGCAAGGATGGAGTGACAAAGCGTGGTGTTTAAAGACACAGAGAGCAGGCAATGGCATAAACATAATCCCAAGGCCGTGCCGAGTCCAACGAGGTGCCCCGCTTAACCGTAGCTCGCTCGGTCTGAGCGCAGCGACCATGAGAAAAATAGGCCCACAATGATGCCTGCACCACAATGTCATTGGATTTTGGGTGACAGCGGCGGAACCGTTAGGTTTAGAAGGACAATTCAAACACAGGACTGTTCCTAAGGTCCTCCCGATCTGTGCAAGCCTAACCTTGACTGTGTGGCATTAACCTTTCACAGTTAAAAGAAGGTGTTTACAAAAAAACTGTGTGCATTGACTTCTCTCCCCATAGGAATACATTGCCTGCTCCCCTAAATACAACCTGGGGTCTTTATGGGTTATGAATGCTGTATGAACCTGTCTTCTATGACATTCCATCAGACCACTATGAGGTCTACCTGTGTCGATTCTAAGCTTCCTGGAGCAACCGGAAGTGGTTAAATTGACCCAAAAGGTATTTGGATGTACATCACCTCGAAAGGTGCCGAGGCCTCTGCATTATTCAACCCTGTGTAGATCAGTCAATTCTCAACTTAAAGACTTAAAACTCAGGATTCCCTAGGTTTCTATGTCAGTCAAGACATGTGTGTTTTTATAGCTTCCTGTGCCAACCGGAAGTGCCATAATTGTTGTCTCAGGGGCTGTTTGGAAGGGTTAAAAAAATCAGATCTGTCCAAAACTTCATATGTGTGATTAGACAACCCCCATGAACTGTAAATCAGTCATTTTTCCCAACAGATGTCAAAGAAAAGCTCTCACACACACACACAGCAAGGATGGAGTGACAAAGCGTGGTGTTTAAAGACACAGAGAGCAGGCAATGGCATAAACATAATCCCAAGGCCGTGCCGAGTCCAACGAGGTGCCCCGCTTAACCGTAGCTCGCTCGGTCTGAGCGCAGCGACCATGAGAAAAATAGGCCCACAATGATGCCTGCACCACAATGTCATTGGATTTTGGGTGACAGCGGCGGAACAGTTAGGTTTAGAAGGACAATTCAAACACAGGACTGTTCCTAAGGTCCTCCCGATCTGTGCAAGCCTAACCTTGACTGTGTGGCATTAACCTTTCACAGTTAAAAGAAGGTGTTTACAAAAAAACAGTGTGC
>NC_088243.1:89357921-89425421 GCF_036934945.1 Oncorhynchus masou masou
AGTGTGTAGAGTCCAGTCAGTGTGTAGAGTCCTGTCAGTGTGTAGAGTCCTGTCAGTGTGTAGGGCCCTGTCAGTGTGTAGGGTCCTGTCAGTGTGTAGAGTCCTGTCAGTGTGTAGAGTCCTTTCAGTGTGTAGGGCCCTGTCAGTGTGTAGAGTCAGTGTGTAGGGTCCTGTCAGTGTCAGTGTGTAGAGTCAGTGTGTAGAGTCCTGTCAGTGTGTAGAGTCCTGTCAGTGTGTAGAGTCCTGTCAGTGTGTAGGGTCCTGTCAGTGTGTAGAGTCCTGTCAGTGTGTAGGGTCCTGTCAGTGTGTAGAGTCCTGTCAGTGTGTAGAGTCCTGTCAGTGTGTAGGGTCCTGTCAGTGTGTAGAGTCCTGTCAGTGTGTAGGGTCCTGTCAGTGTGTAGAGTCATGTCAGTGTGTAGAGTCCTGTCAGTGTGTCAGTGTGTAGGGTCCTGTCAGTGTGTCAGTGTGTAGAGTCCTGTCAGTGTGTCAGTGTGTAGGGCCCTGTCAGTGTGTAGGGTCCTGTCAGTGTGTCAGTGTGTAGAGTCCTGTCAGTGTGTAGAGTCCTGTCAGTGTGTAGGGTCCTGTCAGTGTGTAGAGTCCTGTCAGTGTGTAGAGTCCTGTCAGTGTGTCAGTGTGTAGGGTCCTGTCAGTGTGTAGAGTCCTGTCAGTGTGTAGGGTCCTGTCAGTGTGTAGGGTCCTGTCAGTGTGTCAGTGTGTAGAGTCCTGTCAGTGTGTAGGGTCCTGTCAGTGTGTAGGGTCCTGTCAGTGTGTCAGTGTGTAGAGTCCTGTCAGTGTGTAGGGTCCTGTCAGTGTGTAGGGCCCTGTCAGTGTGTAGAGTCCTGTCAGTGTGTCAGTGTGTAGAGTCCTGTCAGTGTGTAGGGTCCTGTCAGTGTGTAGAGTCCTGTCAGTGTGTAGAGTCCTGTCAGTGTGTAGAGTCCTGTCAGTGTGTAGAGTCCTGTCAGTGTGTAGGGTCCTGTCAGTGTGTAGGGTCCTGTCAGTGTGTAGAGTCCTGTCAGTGTGTAGAGTCCTGTCAGTGTGTAGAGTCCTGTCAGTGTGTCAGTGTGTAGAGTCCTGTCAGTGTGTAGAGTCCTGTCAGTGTGTCAGTGTGTAGAGTCCTGTCAGTGTGTAGGGTCCTGTCAGTGTGTAGAGTCCTGTCAGTGTGTAGGGTCCTGTCAGTGTGTAGGGCCCTGTCAGTGTGTTGGGTCCTGTCAGTGTGTAGAGTCCTGTCAGTGTGTAGAGTCCTGTCAGTGTGTGGGGTCCTGTCAGTGTGTAGAGTCCTGTCAGTGTGTAGGGCCCTGTCAGTGTGTCAGTGTGTAGGGTCCTGTCAGTGTGTAGAGTCCTGTCAGTGTGTAGAGTCCTGTCAGTGTGTAGAGTCCTGTCAGTGTGTAGGGCCCTGTCAGTGTGTAGAGTCCTGTCAGTGGGTAGAGTCTAGTCAGTGTGTAGAGTCCTGTCAGTGTGTAGAGTCCTGTCAGTGTGTAGAGTCCTGTCAGTGTGTAGAGTCCTGTCAGTGTGTAGAGTCCAGTCAGTGTGTAGAGTCCAGTCAGTGTGTAGAGTCCTGTCAGTGTGTAGAGTCCTGTCAGTGTGTAGAGTCCTGTCAGTGTGTAGAGTCCTGTCAGTGTGTAGAGTCCAGTCAGTGTGTAGGGCCCTGTCAGTGTGTAGAGTCCTGTCAGTGGGTAGAGTCTAGTCAGTGTGTAGAGTCCTGTCAGTGTGTAGAGTACTGTCAGTGTGTAGAGTCCTGTCAGTGTGTAGAGTCCAGTCAGTGTGTAGAGTCCAGTCAGTGTGTAGAGTCTAGTCAGTGTGTAGAGTCCTGTCAGTGTGTAGAGTCCTGTCAGTGTGTAGAGTCCAGTCAGTGTGTAGAGTCCTGTCAGTGTGTAGAGTCCTGTCAGTGTGTAGGGCCCTGTCAGTGTGTAGGGTCCTGTCAGTGTGTAGAGTCCTGTCAGTGTGTAGAGTCCTGTCAGTGTGTAGGGCCCTGTCAGTGTGTAGAGTCAGTGTGTAGGGTCCTGTCAGTGTCAGTGTGTAGAGTCAGTGTGTAGAGTCCTGTCAGTGTGTAGAGTCCTGTCAGTGTGTAGAGTCCTGTCAGTGTGTAGGGTCCTGTCAGTGTGTAGAGTCCTGTCAGTGTGTAGGGTCCTGTCAGTGTGTAGAGTCCTGTCAGTGTGTAGAGTCCTGTCAGTGTGTAGGGTCCTGTCAGTGTGTAGAGTCCTGTCAGTGTGTAGGGTCCTGTCAGTGTGTAGAGTCATGTCAGTGTGTAGAGTCCTGTCAGTGTGTCAGTGTGTAGGGTCCTGTCAGTGTGTCAGTGTGTAGAGTCCTGTCAGTGTGTCAGTGTGTAGGGCCCTGTCAGTGTGTAGGGTCCTGTCAGTGTGTAGAGTCCTGTCAGTGTGTAGAGTCCTGTCAGTGTGTAGGGTCCTGTCAGTGTGTAGAGTCCTGTCAGTGTGTAGAGTCCTGTCAGTGTGTCAGTGTGTAGGGTCCTGTCAGTGTGTAGAGTCCTGTCAGTGTGTAGGGTCCTGTCAGTGTGTAGGGTCCTGTCAGTGTGTCAGTGTGTAGAGTCCTGTCAGTGTGTAGGGTCCTGTCAGTGTGTAGGGCCCTGTCAGTGTGTAGAGTCCTGTCAGTGTGTCAGTGTGTAGAGTCCTGTCAGTGTGTAGGGTCCTGTCAGTGTGTAGAGTCCTGTCAGTGTGTAGAGTCCTGTCAGTGTGTAGAGTCCTGTCAGTGTGTAGAGTCCTGTCAGTGTGTAGGGTCCTGTCAGTGTGTAGGGTCCTGTCAGTGTGTAGAGTCCTGTCAGTGTGTAGAGTCCTGTCAGTGTGTAGAGTCCTGTCCGTGTGTCAGTGTGTAGAGTCCTGTCAGTGTGTAGAGTCCTGTCAGTGTGTCAGTGTGTAGAGTCCTGTCAGTGTGTAGGGTCCTGTCAGTGTGTAGAGTCCTGTCAGTGTGTAGAGTCCTGTCAGTGTGTAGAGTCCTGTCAGTGTGTCAGTGTGTAGAGTCATGTCAGTGTGTAGGGTCCTGTCAGTGTGTAGAGTCCTGTCAGTGTGTAGAGTCCTGTCAGTGTGTAGAGTCCTGTCAGTGTGTAGAGTCCTGTCAGTGTGTAGGGCCCTGTCAGTGTGTAGTGTCCTGTCAGTGTGTAGAGTCCTGTCAGTGTGTAGAGTCCTGTCAGTGTGTAGAGTCCTGTCAGTGTGTAGAGTCCTGTCAGTGTGTAGGGTCCTGTCAGTGTGTAGGGTCCTGTCAGTGTGTAGAGTCCTGTCAGTGTGTCAGTGTGTAGAGTCCTGTCAGTGTGTAGGGTCCTGTCAGTGTGTAGGGTCCTGTCAGTGTGTAGAGTCCTGTCAGTGTGTAGAGTCCTGTCAGTGTGTCAGTGTGTAGGGTCCTGTCAGTGTGTAGAGTCCTGTCAGTGTGTAGAATCCTGTCAGTGTTTAGGTCCTGTCAGTGTGTAGGGTCCTGTCAGTGTGTAGAGTCCTGTCAGTGTGTAGAGTCCTGTCATTTTGTAGGGTCCTGTCAGTGTGTCAGTGTGTAGGGTCCTGTCAGTGTGTAGAGTCCTGTCAGTGTGTAGAGTCCTGTCAGTGTGTAGAGTCCTGTCAGTGTGTCAGTGTGTAGAGTCATGTCAGTGTGTAGGGTCCTGTCAGTGTGTAGAGTCCTGTCAGTGTGTAGAGTCCTGTCAGTGTGTAGAGTCCTGTCAGTGTGTAGAGTCCTGTCAGTGTGTAGGGCCCTGTCAGTGTGTAGTGTCCTGTCAGTGTGTAGAGTCCTGTCAGTGTGTAGAGTCCTGTCAGTGTGTAGAGTCCTGTCAGTGTGTAGAGTCCTGTCAGTGTGTAGGGTCCTGTCAGTGTGTAGGGTCCTGTCAGTGTGTAGAGTCCTGTCAGTGTGTCAGTGTGTAGAGTCCTGTCAGTGTGTAGGGTCCTGTCAGTGTGTAGGGTCCTGTCAGTGTGTAGAGTCCTGTCAGTGTGTAGAGTCCTGTCAGTGTGTCAGTGTGTAGGGTCCTGTCAGTGTGTAGAGTCCTGTCAGTGTGTAGAATCCTGTCAGTGTTTAGGTCCTGTCAGTGTGTAGGGTCCTGTCAGTGTGTAGAGTCCTGTCAGTGTGTAGAGTCCTGTCATTTTGTAGGGTCCTGTCAGTGTGTCAGTGTGTAGGGTCCTGTCAGTGTGTAGAGTCCTGTCAGTGTGTAGAGTCCTGTCAGTGTGTAGAGTCCTGTCAGTGTGTAGAGTCCTGTCAGTGTGTAGGGCCCTGTCAGTGTGTAGGGTCCTGTCAGTGTGTAGGGTCCTGTCAGTGTGTTGGGTCCTGTCAGTGTGTAGAGTCCTGTCAGTGTGTAGAGTCCTGTCAGTGTGTAGAGTCCTGTCAGTGTGTAGAGTCCTGTCAGTGTGTAGGGTCCTGTCAGTGTGTCAGTGTGTAGAGTCCTGTCAGTGTGTAGGGTCCTGTCAGTGTGTAGGGCCCTGTCAGTGTGTAGAGTCCTGTCAGTGTGTCAGTGTGTAGAGTCCTGTCAGTGTGTAGGGTCCTGTCAGTGTGTAGAGTCCTGTCAGTGTGTAGAGTCCTGTCAGTGTGTAGAGTCCTGTCAGTGTGTAGAGTCCTGTCAGTGTGTAGGGTCCTGTCAGTGTGTAGGGTCCTGTCAGTGTGTAGAGTCCTGTCAGTGTGTAGAGTCCTGTCAGTGTGTCAGTGTGTAGAGTCCTGTCAGTGTGTAGGGTCCTGTCAGTGTGTAGGGTCCTGTCAGTGTGTAGAGTCCTGTCAGTGTGTAGAGTCCTGTCAGTGTGTCAGTGTGTAGGGTCCTGTCAGTGTGTAGAGTCCTGTCAGTGTGTAGAATCCTGTCAGTGTTTAGGTCCTGTCAGTGTGTAGGGTCCTGTCAGTGTGTAGAGTCCTGTCAGTGTGTAGAGTCCTGTCATTTTGTAGGGTCCTGTCAGTGTGTAGGGTCCTGTCAGTGTGTCAGTGTGTAGGGTCCTGTCAGTGTGTCAGTGTGTAGGGTCCTGTCAGTGTGTAGAGTCCTGTCAGTGTGTAGGGTCCTGTCAGTGTGTAGGGCCCTGTCAGTGTGTAGAGTCCTGTCAGTGTGTCAGTGTGTAGAGTCCTGTCAGTGTGTAGGGTCCTGTCAGTGTGTAGGGTCCTGTCAGTGTGTCAGTGTGTAGGGTCCTGTCAGTGTGTAGAGTCCTGTCAGTGTGTAGGGTCCTGTCAGTGTGTAGGGCCCTGTCAGTGTGTAGAGTCCTGTCAGTGTGTCAGTGTGTAGAGTCCTGTCAGTGTGTAGGGTCCTGTCAGTGTGTAGAGTCCTGTCAGTGTGTAGAGTCCTGTCAGTGTGTAGAGTCCTGTCAGTGTGTAGAGTCCTGTCAGTGTGTCAGTGTGTAGAGTCCTGTCAGTGTGTAGAGTCCTGTCAGTGTGTCAGTGTGTAGAGTCCTGTCAGTGTGTAGAGTCCTGTCAGTGTGTAGAGTCCTGTCAGTGTGTAGAGTCCTGTCAGTGTGTAGAGTCCTGTCAGTGTGTCAGTGTGTAGAGTCCTGTCAGTGTGTAGAGTCCTGTCAGTGTGTCAGTGTGTAGAGTCCTGTCAGTGTGTAGGGTCCTGTCAGTGTGTAGAGTCCTGTCAGTGTGTAGAGTCCTGTCAGTGTGTAGAGTCCTGTCAGTGTGTAGAGTCCTGTCAGTGTGTAGGGCCCTGTCAGTGTGTAGGGTCCTGTCAGTGTGTAGAGTCCTGTCAGTGTGTAGAGTCCTGTCAGTGTGTAGGGTCCTGTCAGTGTGTAGAGTCCTGTCAGTGTGTCAGTGTGTAGAGTCCTGTCAGTGTGTAGGGTCCTGTCAGTGTGTAGGGTCCTGTCAGTGTGTAGAGTCCTGTCAGTGTGTAGAGTCCTGTCAGTGTGTCAGTGTGTAGAATCCTGTCAGTGTGTAGAGTCCTGTCAGTGTGTAGGGTCCTGTCAGTGTGTAGAGTCCTGTCAGTGTGTAGAGTCCTGTCATTTTGTAGGGTCCTGTCAGTGTGTCAGTGTGTAGGGTCCTGTCAGTGTGTAGAGTCCTGTCAGTGTGTAGAGTCCTGTCAGTGTGTAGAGTCCTGTCAGTGTGTAGAGTCCTGTCAGTGTGTAGGGCCCTGTCAGTGTGTAGGGTCCTGTCAGTGTGTAGGGTCCTGTCAGTGTGTAGGGTCCTGTCAGTGTGTAGAGTCCTGTCAGTGTGTAGAGTCCTGTCAGTGTGTAGAGTCCTGTCAGTGTGTAGAGTCCTGTCAGTGTGTAGAGTCCTGTCAGTGTGTAGGGCCCTGTCAGTGTGTTGGGTCCTGTCAGTGTGTAGAGTCCTGTCAGTGTGTAGAGTCCTGTCAGTGTGTAGAGTCCTGTCAGTGTGTAGAGTCCTGTCAGTGTGTAGAGTCCTGTCAGTGTGTAGGGTCCTGTCAGTGTGTAGGGTCCTGTCAGTGTGTAGAGTCCTGTCAGTGTGTAGAGTCCTGTCAGTGTGTAGGGTCCTGTCAGTGTGTCAGTGTGTAGAGTCCTGTCAGTGTGTAGAGTCCTGTCAGTGTGTAGAGTCCTGTCAGTGTGTAGAGTCCTGTCAGTGTGTAGAGTCCTGTCAGTGTGTAGAGTCCTGTCAGTGTGTAGGGCCCTGTCAGTGTGTAGAGTCCTGTCAGTGTGTAGAGTCCTGTCAGTGTGTAGGGTCCTGTCAGTGCGTAGGGCCCTGTCAGTGTGTAGAGTCCTGTCAGTGTGTAGAGTCCTGTCAGTGTGTGGGGTCCTGTCAGTGTGTAGGGTCCTGTCAGTGTGTAGGGTTCTGTCAGTGTGTAGGGTCCTGTCAGTGTGTCAGTGTGTAGGGTTCTGTCAGTGTGTAGGGTCCTGTCAGTGTGTCAGTGTGTAGTGGTCTGCCAGTGTGTAAGGCCCTGTCAGTGTGTAGAGTCCTGTCAGTGTGTAGGGTCCTGTCAGTGTGTGGGGTCCTGTCAGTGTGTAGAGTACTGTCAGCGTGTAGGGCCCTGTCAGTGTGTAGAGTCCTGTCAGTGTGTAGAGTCCTGTCAGTGTGTAGAGTCCTGTCAGTGTGTAGAGTCCTGTCAGTGTGTAGAGTCCTGTCAGTGTGTAGGGTCCTGTCAGTGTGTAGGGTTCTGTCAGTGTGTAGGGTCCTGTCAGTGTGTAGGGTTCTGTCAGTGTGTAGGGTCCTGTCAGTGTGCATCGAGACAATGCAAAATTCTGAAATATAAGGTCAGTAATGATTCAAGGTAATCTTGGTCCGTCTAAATATTTCGTTAGCTATTTATCTGTCTTATTGCTTGAGGATAGAAACTGTTCCAGAGCCTGTTGGTGTCAGTTGTGATGCACCGGTACCGCCTGCCATCAAGAAGCAGGGAGAATGTTTTATGGTTTGGCTGGTTGGAGTCTTTAATGATTTTCCCGTGCCTTCGTACCACACCACCTGATTTAGAGGTTCTGGATGGCAGGAAGCTCGGCTCCGGCTATGTACTGGGCCGTCCTCACAACACTCTGTGGCTACAAAATTATTGTTTTTGACCAAGTGCGCATGCGTCAAATCCAACTCTTCAGCACCTCCAAAAAAAATCACTCATTACTGCCATGGACAGGTCAGCTGGTTCAGCAGCAGGACAGGTCGGCAGGTCGGCTGGTTCAGCAGCAGGACAGGTCGGCTGGTTCAGCAGCAGGACAGGTCGGCAGGTTCAGCAGCAGGACAGGTCGGCAGGTCGGCTGGTTCAGCAGCAGGACAGGTCAGCTGGTTCAGCAGCAGGACAGGTCGGCTGGTTCAGCAGCAGGACAGGTCGGCTGGTTCAGCAGCAGGACAGGTCGGCTGGTTCAGCAGCAGGACTGGTCTGCTGGTTCAGCAGCAGGACAGGTCGGCTGGTTCATCAGCAGGACTGGTCGGCTGGTTCAGCAGCAGGACAGGTCGGCAGGTCGGCTGGTTCAGCAGCAGGACAGGTCGGCAGGTCGGCTGGTTCAGCAGCAGGACAGGTCGGCTGGTTCAGCAGCAGGACAGGTCGGCAGGTTCAGCAGCAGGACAGGTCGGCAGGTCGGCTGGTTCAGCAGCAGGACAGGTCAGCTGGTTCAGCAGCAGGACAGGTCGGCTGGTTCAGCAGCAGGACAGGTCGGCTGGTTCAGCAGCAGGACAGGTCGGCTGGTTCAGCAGCAGGACTGGTCTGCTGGTTCAGCAGCAGGACAGGTCGGCTGGTTCAGCAGCAGGACTGGTCGGCTGGTTCAGCAGCAGGACAGGTCGGCAGGTCGGCTGGTTCAGCAGCAGGACAGGTCGGCAGGTCGGCTGGTTCAGCAGCAGGACAGGTCGGCTGGTTCAGCAGCAGGACAGGTCGGCAGGTTCAGCAGCAGGACAGGTCGGCAGGTCGGCTGGTTCAGCAGCAGGACAGGTCGGCAGGTCGGCTGGTTCAGCAGCAGGACAGGTCGGCTGGTTCAGCAGCAGGACAGGTCGGCAGGTTCAGCAGCAGGACAGGTCGGCAGGTCGGCTGGTTCAGCAGCAGGACAGGTCAGCTGGTTCAGCAGCAGGACAGGTCGGCTGGTTCAGCAGCAGGACAGGTCGGCTGGTTCAGCAGCAGGACAGGTCGGCTGGTTCAGCAGCAGGACTGGTCTGCTGGTTCAGCAGCAGGACAGGTCGGCTGGTTCAGCAGCAGGACTGGTCGGCTGGTTCAGCAGCAGGACAGGTCGGCAGGTCGGCTGGTTCAGCAGCAGGACAGGTCGGCAGGTCGGCTGGTTCAGCAGCAGGACAGGTCGGCTGGTTCAGCAGCAGGACAGGTCGGCAGGTTCAGCAGCAGGACAGGTCGGCAGGTCGGCTGGTTCAGCAGCAGGACAGGTCAGCTGGTTCAGCAGCAGGACAGGTCGGCTGGTTCAGCAGCAGGACAGGTCGGCTGGTTCAGCAGCAGGACAGGTCGGCTGGTTCAGCAGCAGGACTGGTCTGCTGGTTCAGCAGCAGGACTGGTCGGCTGGTTCAGCAGCAGGACAGGTCGGCAGGTCGGCTGGTTCAGCAGCAGGACAGGTCGGCAGGTCGGCTGGTTCAGCAGCAGGACAGGTCGGCTGGTTCAGCAGCAGGACAGGTCGGCAGGTTCAGCAGCAGGACAGGTCAGCAGGTCGGCTGGTTCAGCAGCAGGACAGGTCAGCTGGTTCAGCAGCAGGACAGGTCGGCTGGTTCAGCAGCAGGACAGGTCGGCTGGTTCAGCAGCAGGACAGGTCGGCTGGTTCAGCAGCAGGACTGGTCTGCTGGTTCAGCAGCAGGACAGGTCGGCTGGTTCAGCAGCAGGACTGGTCGGCTGGTTCAGCAGCAGGACAGGTCGGCAGGTCGGCTGGTTCAGCAGCAGGACAGGTCGGCAGGTCGGCTGGTTCAGCAGCAGGACAGGTCGGCTGGTTCAGCAGCAGGACTGGTCTGCTGGTTCAGCAGCAGGACTGGTCGGCTGGTTCAGCAGCAGGACAGGTCGGCAGGTCGGCTGGTTCAGCAGCAGGACAGGTCGGCAGGTCGGCTGGTTCAGCAGCAGGACAGGTCGGCTGGTTCAGCAGCAGGACAGGTCGGCAGGTTCAGCAGCAGGACAGGTCAGCAGGTCGGCTGGTTCAGCAGCAGGACAGGTCAGCTGGTTCAGCAGCAGGACAGGTCGGCTGGTTCAGCAGCAGGACAGGTCGGCTGGTTCAGCAGCAGGACAGGTCGGCTGGTTCAGCAGCAGGACTGGTCTGCTGGTTCAGCAGCAGGACAGGTCGGCTGGTTCAGCAGCAGGACTGGTCGGCTGGTTCAGCAGCAGGACAGGTCGGCAGGTCGGCTGGTTCAGCAGCAGGACAGGTCGGCAGGTCGGCTGGTTCAGCAGCAGGACAGGTCGGCTGGTTCAGCAGCAGGACAGGTCGGCAGGTTCAGCAGCAGGACAGGTCGGCAGGTCGGCTGGTTCAGCAGCAGGACAGGTCGGCAGGTCGGCTGGTTCAGCAGCAGGACAGGTCGGCTGGTTCAGCAGCAGGACAGGTCGGCAGGTTCAGCAGCAGGACAGGTCGGCAGGTCGGCTGGTTCAGCAGCAGGACAGGTCAGCTGGTTCAGCAGCAGGACAGGTCGGCTGGTTCAGCAGCAGGACAGGTCGGCTGGTTCAGCAGCAGGACAGGTCGGCTGGTTCAGCAGCAGGACTGGTCTGCTGGTTCAGCAGCAGGACAGGTCGGCTGGTTCAGCAGCAGGACTGGTCGGCTGGTTCAGCAGCAGGACAGGTCGGCAGGTCGGCTGGTTCAGCAGCAGGACAGGTCGGCAGGTCGGCTGGTTCAGCAGCAGGACAGGTCGGCTGGTTCAGCAGCAGGACAGGTCGGCAGGTTCAGCAGCAGGACAGGTCGGCAGGTCGGCTGGTTCAGCAGCAGGACAGGTCAGCTGGTTCAGCAGCAGGACAGGTCGGCTGGTTCAGCAGCAGGACAGGTCGGCTGGTTCAGCAGCAGGACAGGTCGGCTGGTTCAGCAGCAGGACTGGTCTGCTGGTTCAGCAGCAGGACTGGTCGGCTGGTTCAGCAGCAGGACAGGTCGGCAGGTCGGCTGGTCCAGCAACAGGACAGGTCGGCAGGTCGGCAGGTTCCGCAGCAGGACAGGTCGGCTGGTTCAGCAGCAGGACAGGCCGGCTGGTTCAGTGTGCTTTAGCACACTCTGCTAACCCTGATGTCCTTGCCGTGTCTGAATCCTGGCTCAGGAAGGCCACCAAAAATTCTGAAATGTCCATACCCAACTATAACATTTTCCGTCAAGATAGAACTGCCAAAGGGGAGGGGTTGCAGTCTACTGCAGAGATAGCCTGCAAAGTAATGTCATACTTTCCAGGTCCATACCCAAACAGTTCGAACTACTAATTTTAAAAATTACTCTCTCCGGAAATATGTCTCTCACTGTTGCCGCCTGCTACCGACCCCCCTCAGCTCCCAGCTGTGCCCTGGACACCATTTGTGAATTGATTGCCCCCCATCTAGCTTCAGAGTTTGTTCTGTTAGGTGACCTTAACTGGGATATGCTTAACACCCCGGCAGTCCTACAATCTAAGCTAGATGCCCTCAATCTCACACAAATCATCAAGGAACCCACCAGGTACAACCCTAAATCTGTAAACAAGGGCACCCTCATAGACGTCATCATGACCAACTGGCCCTCCAAATACACCTCCGCTGTTGTCTTCAACCAGGATCTCAGCGATCACTGCCTCATTGCCTCCATCCGCTATGGATCCGCAGTCAAACGACCACCCCTCATCACTGTCAAACGCTCCTTAAAACACTTCTGTGAGCAGGCCTTTCTAATCAACCTGGCCCGGGCATCCTGGAAGGACATTGACCTCATCTCGTCAGTTGAGGATGCCTGGTCATTCTTTAAAAGTAGCTTCCTCACCCTTTTAGATAAGCATGCTCCGTTCAAAAATGCAGAACTAAGAACAGATATAGCCCTTGGTTCATTCCAGGCCTGACTGCCCTCGACCAGCACAAAAACATCCTATGGCGGACTGCAATAGCATTGAATAGTCCCCGCGATATGCAACTGTTCAGGGAAGTCAGGAACCAATACACGCAGTCAGTCAGGAAAGCAAAGGCCAGCTTCATCAGGCAGAAATCTGCATCCTGTAGCTCTAACTCCAAAAAGTTCTGGGACACTGTGAAGTCCATGGAGAACAAGAGCACCTCCTCCCAGCTGCCCACTGCACTGAGGCTCGGTAACACGGTCACTACCGATAAATCCATGATTATCGAAAACTTCAACAAGCATTCTGGACCCTCTATTTCTGAAACTATCCGCCGCCATTGTCGCAACCCCTATTACTACATATTCGTCGCCAGACCCACTGGCTCTAGGTCATCTACAAGTCCATGTTAGGTAAAGCTCCGCCTTATCTCAGTTCACTGGTCACGATGGCAACACCCACCCGTAGAGCGCACTCCAGCAGGTGTATCTCACTGATCATCCCTAAAGCCAACACCTCATTTGGCTGCCCTTCGTTCCAGTTCTCTGCTGCCTGTGACTGGAACGAATTGCAAAAATTGCTGAAGTTGGAGACTTTTATCTCCCTCACCAACTTCAAACATCTGCTATCTGAGCAGCTAACCGATCGCTGCTAAATTGTAATTATTCGCCTACCTCCTCATGCCTTTTGCACACAATGTATATAGACTCTTTTTTTCTACTGTGTTATTGACTTGTTAATTAATTGTTTACTCCATGTGTAACTCTGTGTTGTCTGTTCACACTGCTATGCTTTATCTTGGCCAGGTCGCAGTTGCAAATGAGAACTTGTTCTCAACTAGCCTACCTGGTTAAATAAAGGTGAAATAAAAAACTACTAACTGTAACTCTGTGTTGTCTGTTCACACTGCTATGCTTTATCTTGGCCAGTTCGCAGTTGCAAATGAGAACTTGTTCTCAACTAGCCTACCTGGTTAAATAAAGGTGAAATAAAAAAAATATAAAAAAATGGACTATAATAATATTTAATGTAAGTAGATTTAGCGGGCATGTTTTTACAGTGATGGTCTATTTCTAGATAGACCTTATTCCGTGTATTTTAACTATGTTCCTGTCATAGCAGGAGATCCTGAAGAGGTGGATTTGTCTCATTGCCCACTTAGTCAAAAATAATACTTAGATTATTTCCAGACAAGGCATTTTTTGAACCTCCATTCTTTGATAAGTGCAAACTTGTTTTGACAGTATTAATGCTTTGAAAAGCTGGCAATTGGTCCTGGGCTTAAAGGAGAATCCTAATATCCAACATCTGCCGCATGCCCAGATTTTGGTACACAGAAAGAGCAACTGTTGCTACAGGAACAGCTCATGGGGAAATGAATAAAACCCAATAAACAACTTAGCCTCATTTTTGGTGGCCCGTGTTTACAGTGTAGATGTGCCTCGCTTGGCAAACACTCTCTCATCCAGAGACGAAGCAACGGAACAGCAGCCTATGGGGAGCAGAAGAACAGTACACTTCAAAAGTACATTCAGTTGTGGGAGTAACAATATTGTTTACAACTCCGCAGTAGTTTAATTAAAAATGAATCGCTGATGTTGGAAGTGTGAGTGTGTGTGTTGTGTTGTTCATTGTGCTGTAGAGCAGTGTACTGTACATTCCAATGGGAATTGCTCTTCTCATTACAAAGCTAATACATGTTTTCACTCTCCACAGCTTTGTAGGTAACAACTCTCTCTCTCTCCACAGCTTTGTAGGTAACGACTATCTCTCTCTCCACAGCTTTGTAGGGAACGACTCTCTCTCTCTCCACAGCTTTATAGGGAACGACTCTCTCTCTCCACAGCTTTGTAGGGAACGACTCTCTCTCTCCACAGCTTTGTAGGGAACGACTCTCTCTCTCTCCACAGCTTTATAGGGAACGACTCTCTCTCTCTCTCCACAGCTTTGTGGGTAACAACTCTCTCTCTCTTCACAGCTTTTTGGGTAACAACTCTCTCTCTCTCCACAGCTTTGTAGGGAACGACTCTCTCTCTCTCCACAGCTTTATAGGGAACGACTCTCTCTCCACAGCTTTGTGGGTAACAACTCTCTCTCTCTTCACAGCTTTGTGGGTAACAACTCTCTCTCTCCACAGCTTTGTAGGGAACGACTCTCTCTCTCCACAGCTTTGTGGGTAACAACTCTCTCTCTCTTCACAGCTGTCAGGACCCGGTTACGAACCTGGGTCTCCGGAGTGAGAAACAGTCACTTAACCAACTGAGCCACGAATAGTCAGCAGAACCCAGAAGATGAGGCAGACACAGCAGTACTTAAGACAGTGTATTTAATAAAGTAAAAAGGAGAATACAATACAAAAAATGGCAAATCCAAAAGGTGGTAGGAATAGCACAAAAAAGCCTCAAGAGATACTCAAAAACAAAAACAGAATTCCACAAGAGCATCCACCGGAATCGACAAGAATACACAGAACACTAGGGCTGGGTGCTAACATACAAACACAGAGCACAGAACTGAGGGAAACTAAGGGTTTAAATACAATCAGGGGAAACGAGGCACAGGTGCAAATAATAATGGGGAACAAGGGAAAAAACATGAGGTCAAAAAGCACAATGGGGGCATCTAGTGACCAAAACCCGGAACAACCCTGGCCAAATCCTGACAACAGCTTTGTGGGTAACAACTCTCTCTCTCTCCACAGCTTTGTAGGGAACGACTCTCTCTCTCCACAGCTTTGTAGGGAACGACTCTCTCTCTCTCCACAGCTTTGTAGGGAACGACTCTCTCTCTCTCCATAGCTTTATAGGGAACGACTCTCTCTCTCCACAGCTTTGTGGGTAACAACTCTCTCTCTCTCTCCACAGCTTTGTAGGGAACGACTCTCTCTCTCCACAGCTTTTTAGGTAATGACTCTCTCCACAGCTTTGTAGGGAACAACTCTCTCCACAGCTTTCTAGGGAATGACACTCTCTCTCCACAGCTTTGTAGGGAACGACTCTCACTCTCCACAGCTTTGTAGGGAAAGATTCTCTCTCTACACAGCTTTGTAGGGAACAACTCTCTCTCTCCACAGCTTTGTAGGGAACGACTCTCTATTTCTCCACAGCTTTGTAGGGAACGACACTCTCTCTCCACAGCTTTGTAGGGAAGGATTCTCTCTCTACACACCTTTGTAGGGAACGACTCTCTCTCTCCACAGCTTTGTAGGGAACGACTCTCTCTCCACAGCTTTGTAGGTAATGACTCTCTCCACAGCTTTGTAGGGAACGACTCTCTCCACAGCTTTGTAGCGAACGACTCTCTCTCTCTCCACAGCTTTGTAGGGAACGACTCTCTCTCTCCACAGCTTTGTAGGGAACGACTCTCTCTCTCCACAGCTTTGTAGGGAATGACTCTCTCTCTCCACAGCTTTGTAGGTAACGACTCTCTCCACAGCTTTGTAGGGAACGACTCTCTCCACAGCTTTGTAGGTAACAACTCTCTCTCTCCACAGCTTTGTAGGGAACGACTCTCTCTCTCCACAGCTTTGTGGGTAACAACTCTTTCTCTCCACAGCTTTGTAGGGAACGACTCTCTCCACAGCTTTGTAGGTAACAACTCTCTCTCTCCACAGCTTTGTAGGGAACGGCTCTCTCTCTCTCCACAGCTTTGTGGGTAACAACTCTTTCTCTCCACAGCTTTGTAGGGAACGACTGTCTCCACAGCTTTGTAGGGATTGACTATCTCTCTCCACAGCTTTTAATGAAAATGTGTCCATCTCAATTGTACGCTGTTCATTACTTTAGATGAGAGGCTCTGCTCAGTAGCGCACTATATAGGGAACATTATGCTATTCGAGACGCAGAATCATCCCATGCTGAGAGAGAGGGGGAATCATCCCATGCTGAGAGAGAGGAGGAATCATCCCATGCTGAGAGAGAGGAGGAATCATCCCATGCTGAGAGAGAGGTTGAATCATCACATGTTGAGAGAGAGGGGGAATCATCCCATGCTGAGAGAGAGGAGGAATCATCCCATGCTGAGAGAGAGGAGGAATCATCCCATGCTGAGAGAGAGGTTGAATCATCACATGCTGAGAGAGAGGGGGAGTCATCCCATGCTGAGAGAGAGGAGGAATCATCCCATGCTGAGAGAGGGGGAATCATCCCATGCTGAGAGACAGGAGGAATCATCCCATGCTGAGAGAGAGGGGGAATCATCCCATGCTGAGAGAGAGGTTGAATCATCGCATGCTGAGAGAGAGGAGGAATCCTCCCATGCTGAGAGAGAGGAGGAATCATCCCATGCTGAGAAAGAGGAGGAATCATCCCATGCTGAGAGAGAGGAGGAACCATCCCATGCTGAGATAGAGGAGGAATCATCCCATGCTGAGAGAGAGGGGGAATCATCCCATGCTGAGAAAGAGGAGGAATCATCCCATGCTGAGATAGAGGAGGAATTATCCCATGCTGAGAGAGAGGGGGAATCATCCCATGCTGAGATAGAGGAGGAATCATCCCATGCTGAGAGAGAGGAGGAATTATCCCATGCTGAGAGAGAGGAGGAATTATCCCATGCTGAGAGAGAGGAGGAATCATCCCATGCTGAGAGAGAGGAGGAATCATCCCATGCTGAGAGAGAGGAGGAATTATCCCATGCTGAGAGAGAGGAGGAATTATCCCATGCTGAGAGAGAGGAGGAATTATCCCATGCTGAGAGAGAGGAGGAATCATCCCATGCTGAGATAGAGGAGGAATCATCCCATGCTGAGAAAGAGGAGGAATCATCCCATGCTGAGAGAGAGGAGGAATCATCCCATGCTGAGATAGAGGAGGAATTATCCCATGCTGAGAGAGAGGGGGAATCATCCCATGCTGAGAGAGAGGAGGAATCATCCCATGCTGAGATAGAGGAGGAATCATCCCATGCTGAGAGAGAGGAGGAATCATCCCATGCTGAGAGAGAGGAGGAATCATCCCATGCTGAGAGAGAGGAGGAATTATCCCATGCTGAGAGAGAGGGGGAATCATCCCATGCTGAGAGAGAGGGGGAATCATCCCATGCTGAGATAGATGAGGAATCATCCCATGCTGAGAGAGAGGGGGAATCATCCCATGCTGAGATAGAGGGGGAACCAGCCGTGTAAGAATAGGATGTCCCAGTGTCTATTTTGTATTATTTAAAGATAACCCATTTTATTATGCTGCTTCGGATCCAACTAAGGCATCCATGGGAAGAGCCCCTATTACTTGTATAGTGCTCTACTGCCAGGGTCCATAGGGAACACACAAGGCTCTGGTCAAAAGTAATACACTATATAGTGAATAAGGACCCATTTGGAATGCTAGCTGAGTTTATCAACGAGGGAGGGAAATAACGAAGGAGGGGAGATAACGAGGGAGGGCAAATAACGAGGGAGGGGTGATAATGAGGGAGAGGATATAACGAGGGAGGAGGGATAACGAGGGAGGGACTATAACAAGGGAGGGGAGATAAAGGAGGGAGGGGAGATAACGAGGGAGGGGAGATAACGAGGGAGGGGGATAACGAGGGAAGGGAGATAATGAGGGAGAGTGTATACCGAGGGAGGGGAGAAAAGGAGGGAGGAGGAAAAACGAGGGAGGGAGGATAACGAGGGAGAGGATATAACGAGGGAGGGGGATTAACGAGGGAGGAGGAATAACGAGGGAGAGGATATAACGAGGGAGAGGATATAACAAAGGAAGGGGAGATAACGAGGGAGGGAGGATAACGAGGGAGGGGAGATAACGAGGGAGGGGAGATAACGGGGGAGGGAGGATAACGAGGGAGAGGATATAACGAGGGAGTGGAGATAGCGATGGAGGGGAGATAATGAGGGAGAGGATATAACGAGGGAGGGGAGATAATGAGGGAGGGGATAACGAGGGAAGGGAGATAATGAGGGAGGGGCAATCTGGCCGTCATTAACGGACACCGAATCGTGAGTAGTACGCAGACATTCTATTCATTACCCTCCCTTAATCACTGAGAATAATTACACAGATAATAATGCAATCTGCGAAATGAAAACTAAAAAGGGCTTATCTTGGAAAGCAGGAAACGTTTTAATGAAATTATGAATTAGTAGAAGAAAAAAAAACGAGATTAGGGTTTATAAGAATGGTACATCAACATCAGGGTTTATCCTCGGCGTGTCTTGGGGATATTTGTTATTGTGTCCTGAAACATGCGTCCCAAATGTCACCCTGTTTTGTATATAGTGCACTACTTTTAACCAGAGCCCTATGGTCAAACGTTGTGCACGGTATAGGGCACAGGATGCCATTTGGGACACGAGCCTTGTCTCAGACGTCTGGGTCCGGGAGGAAGCTACAGAAATCAGATTATCTCCCAGTCCTTGACATGGTGATTAAAACCTCTAAATTAACCTCAGTAATTATGTTTTCTTAACGACGAGATGAGACACCTGCTCACTGGTACGGTGGCAGGGCCTGATTCCATAGTTACTCTACTGAATGAGTCTTTTGTCTCTCTGTCTCTCTCTCTCTCTGTCTCTGTGTCTCTGTCTCTCTCTGTCTGTCTCTCTCTCTGTCTGCCTCTCTCTCTGTCTCTGTCTCTGTCTCTGTCTCTCTCTCTCTCTCTCTCTCTCTCTCTGTCTCTGTCTGTCTCTCTCTCTGTCTGTCTCTCTGTCTCTCTCAATTAAATTCAATGGGCTTTATTGACATGGGAAACATGTGTTAACATTGCCAAAGCAATTGCGCTGCTCTCTCTCTCTCTCACGCACTCTCACTCTCACTCTAAAAATATATATATATATATATATATATATATATATATATATATATGTACATACAGTGGGGCAAAAAAAGTATTTAGTCAGCAGTTGTGCAAGTTCTCCAACTTAAAAAGATGAGGGAGGCCTGTAATTTTCATCATAGGTACACTTCAACTATGACAGACAAAATGAAAAAAAATTAATCCAGAAAATCACATTGTAGGATTTTTTATTAATTTATGTACAAATTATGGTGGAAAATAAGTATTTGGTCAATCTCAATACTTTGTTATATACCCTTTGTTGGCAATGACAGAGGTCAAACATTTTCTGTAAGTCTTCACAAGGTTTTCACACACTGTTGCTGGCATTTTGGCCCATTCCTCCATGCAGATCTCCTCTAGAGTAGTGATGTTTTGGGGCTGTTGCCGGGCAACACGGACTTTCAACTCCCTCCAAAGATTTTCTATGGGATTGAGATCTGGAGACTGGCTAGGCCACTCCAGGACCTTGAAATGCTTCTTACGAAGCCACTCCTCCGTTGCCCGGGCGGTGTGTTTGGGATCATTGTCATGCTGAAAGACCCAGCCACATTTCATCTTCAATGCCCTTGCTGATGGAAGGAGGATTTCACTCAAAATCTCACAATACATGGCCCCATTCATTCTTTCCTTTACACGGATCAGTCGTCCTGGTACCTTTGCAGAAAAACATCCCTAAAGCATGATGTTTCCACTCCCATGCTTCACAGTAGGTATGGTGTACTTTGGATGCAACTCAGCATTCTTTGTCCTCCAAACACGATGAGTTGAGTTTTTACCAAAAAGTTATATTTTGGTTTCATCTAACCATATGACATTCTCCCAATCTTCTTCTGTATCATCCAAATGCTCTCTAGCAAACTTCAGATGGGCCTGGACATATACTGGCTTAAGCAGGGGGACACGTCTGGCACTGCAGGATTTGAGTCCCTGGCGGCGTAGTGTGTTATTGATGGTAGGCTTTGTTACTTTGGTCCGAGCTCTCTGCAGGTCATTCGCTAGGTCCCCCTGTGTCCCCCCGCTCACCATTCTTGTGATCATATTGACCCAACGGGGTGAGATCTTGCGTGGAGCCCCAGATCGAGGGAGATTATAAGTGGTCTTGTATGTCTTCCATTTCCTAATAATTGCTTCCACAGTTCATTTCTTCAAACCAAATGCTTACCTATTGCAGATTCAGTTTCCCAGCCTGGTGCCGGTCTAAATGTTGTTTCTGGTGTCCTTTGACAGCTCTTTGGTCTGGCCGTAGTGGAGTTGGAGTGTGCCTGTTTGAGGTTGTGGACAGGTGTCTTTTATACTGATAAGTTCAAACAGGTGCCATTAATACAGGTAACGAGTGGAGGACAGAGGAGCCTCTGAAAGAAGAAGTTACTGGTCTGTGAGAGCCAGAAATCTTGCTTGTTTGTAGGTGACCAAATACTTATTTTCCACCATAATTTGCAAATAAATTCATTTAAAATCCTAAAATGTGATATTCTAGAATATCTTTTCTAATTTTGTCTGTCATAGTTGAAGTGTACCTATGATGAAAATTACAGGCCTCGCTCATCTATTTAAGTGGGAGAACTTGCACAATTGGTGGCTGACTGAATACTTTTTTGCCCACTGTATATACTGTATAAATATATATATACACTAAAGAGGATAAGGTTTTATTACAGAAGCCTTGCTGTCTGCTCCATAAATTGGAGATTATTATTACTCAATGGAAGAGAGTTCTAAGGACTCAGGGACTGAGAATGAAGGTCAATCTTGGCTAGCCATCAGCCTAGCATGAATGAACTAGATATATCTTGGCTAGCCATCAGCCTAGCATGAATGAACTACATATATCTTGGCTGGCCATCAGCCTAGCATGAATGAACTACATATATCTTGGCTAGCCATCAGCCTAGCATGAATAAACTACATATATCTTGGCTAGCCACCAGCCAAGCATGAATTAACTAGATATATCTAGGCTAGCCATCAGCCTAGCATGAATGAACTAGATATATCTTGGCTAGCCATCAGCCTAGCATGAATGAACTAGATATATCTTGGCTAGCCATCAGCCTAGCATGAATGAACTACATATATCTTGGCTGGCCATCAGCCTAGCATGAATGAACTACATATATCTTGGCTAGCCATCAGCCTAGCATGAATAAACTACATATATCTTGGCTAGCCACCAGCCAAGCATGAATTAACTAGATATATCTAGGCTAGGCATCAGCCTAGCATGAATGAACTAGATATATCTTGGCTAGCCATCAGCCTAGCATGAATGAACTAGATATATCTTGGCTAGCCATTAGCCTAGCATGAATGAACTACATATATCTTGGCTGGCCATCAGCCTAGCATGAATGAACTACACATATCTTGGCTAGCCATCAGCCTAGCATGAATAAACTACATATATCTTGGCTAGCCATCAGCCTAGCATGAATGAACTAGATATATCTTGGCTAGCCATCAGCCTAGCATGAATGAACTACATATATCTTGGCTGGCCATCAGCCTAGCATGAATGAACTACACATATCTTGGCTAGCCATCAGCCTAGCATGAATGAACTACATATATCTTGGCTAGCCATCAGCCTAGCATGAATGAACTAGATATATCTTGGCTAGCCATCAGCCTAGCATGAATGAACTACATATATCTTGGCTGGCCATCAGCCTAGCGTGAATGAACTACATATATCTTGGCTGGCCATCAGCCTAGCATGAATAAACTACATATATCTTGGCTAGCCACCAGCCAAGCATGAATTAACTAGATATATCTAGTCTAGCCATCAGCCTAGCATGAATGAACTAGACATATCTAGGCTAGCCATCAGCCTAGCATGAATGAACTAGATATATCTAGGCTAGCCATCAGCCTAGCATGAATGAACTAGATATATCTAGGCTAGCCATCAGCCTAGCATGAATGAACTAGATATATCTAGGCTAGCCATCAGCCTAGCATGAATGAACTAGATATATCTAGGCTAGCCATCAGCCTAGCATGAATGAACTAGATATATCTAGTCTAGCCATCAGCCTAGCATGAATGAACTAGATATATCTAGGCTAGCCATCAGCCTAGCATGAATGAACTAGATATATCTAGTCTAGCCATCAGCCTAGCATGAATGAACTAGATATATCTAGTCTAGCCATCAGCCTAGCATGAACAAACTGCATATTGTGACGGCCCTGAATTTTTCTGAACCGTCTCAGTGCATCTCTCAGGGCGCTTTCCCTTTAATTCCCAATTAAATAGCCAGCATCAGCTGCGCCAAAGTGGGGTTGTGATGGAGACGTTAATGAGGATGTGTTCAACCCTCAGTTCCCAACGCTTCTCTATTCCGTTGTTTTGTTGCCGTTAAACGTGTGTTTAGAAGCCTAATAGAGTTAACCCAGGATCGGATCCACTCTTTGCGTCCGTGGACTACACCTCTCCATTCTTCGTGGCCTTTCTCTGCTGGAGATCTATTGGCGGATTGGATTGTCTGACTGACCGACTGACTACCACCTTTTTGTATAAGGTATTTTATTTGTTTTGATGTCATGTATACGGTGATGATTTATGTAGTTAGTTTTAGTTGATGGCTTAGTAAGATTGTTATATGGATTGTATGATTAATATTGGGTGTACGCTACACTTGAATGAACGGACAAACATTGCATGACCTGGGAGTTCCCTGAACTTCTTTACCGGGCTGGACTCTTTTTAAGCCCGAGGTACAGGACATTTCTGGAGGAGCCAGAACTCATTGTGATATAATAATATGTGTGTGTAATCATTGATGTTGCTAATACAACCCACGCAAAAGAATATAGTTGTTTTTGAAGTTCTTTCCAATATTTTAAAGGTTTATGAAAAGCTATTTCCATCCTGACTTTTACATAAGTCCTTTGTATTGGTGTAGACTTGACGGACCAGATGGGACTCATTCCCTCCCAAACCAAAAGGAGAAAACAATGTTTTCTCTGGTAGGCACAACCTACCTGGCACCCCTATAAATAATAACCTCAAGTCAAAACCGTTACATAAAAAATTGCACCCCAGATGGGACAGCTCAACATTGAGAACTAACCAAAGCAAATCTTTTGTGTGGAATTAAGACAATGGATTCACCCCAAGATAATGTGCTCATTCATGTCATACCTGTCAATGGGAATACACAGCGCCATTCTGACCATCAAGCTGACAACACAAATCATATTGTGAATGGAGATAATGGAGTTGATTTGGGCCAGAGCCCTGGGGATCTGAATGCTCGTTCTGCACCACAGGCCACAGGAGGTATAACCAGTTACTCACTTATTGACATGGATCTGTGTGGAAGTACTGAGCTAACCCTCCCTCTGACACCCAACCTTCCTCCATTGTCTGGTTTATCTCCAGAGGTTGTAGTCTTACAACTTCAAGGTGACATCCTTGATATTCGTCGGACTCAACAACATCTCCAAACTCTTATCCACTATAAATTCAAATGTCTGAGGGAAGAGCAACAACAGAGTGCCATGGAATTCAGAAACTCACTGAGCACTCTAACCCACACGCTGACAGAGCTCAGTGAGAGTGGAAGACGGGATATTACTGGTGCCATGGACAGGCAGTTTGACTACCAACGAAACCAACTCACTGCCACTCTCCAATGGCGCCTGCAACATCATCACACTGAGGTCCTCAAGGACGTTCATTCTGTTTTTTCTCCCATGGTTAACACAGTAGACCACTTGCAGACAGAGCTCTCTAATTGTGGTAAAATGTTGGATGACGTGTCTGTGAACATGGCCTCCATTAGGCACAACTCCTTACACAGAGTTTCTCTGGTATCCACTTCAGGTCAGACCACTGAGGGCCAAGCTGGCACCTCTGAACAGCCAAGACCAGGCCATGCTGCAGCCACCCCTTGCAGGATGCAATCCACCATGCATCCTGGTGTTCATTTTCATTGTCCGATAACGCCCTCCCCCTCTACTTCCTCAATCCCTCCTAGCTCGTTTGTTCATGGTGATTTGAGTAGACGTCATGTGGGGGCGATGCCCATTACATTGCAATTTCCCACCTTTGGGAAAAAAGATGACAGTCCTGATTCGCTAATGTATCTAGAAAGATGTTGTGACTTTCTTACCCTCAATCCCCTGGCTGACGAACTCCTTGCCACATTGAGGAATGTGTTGCATGGGACAGCTCGAGACTGGTGGGATGTGGCACGTCTCACCACTACCTCCTGGGCTGACTTTGAGGCCACGTTTTCCTCTGCATTTCTGTCTGAGGACTACACAGATGAATTGGCAGACAGAGTCAGAAATCGAGTACAAAGAGAGAAAGAGAGTATCCGTGACTTTGCATACGGTTACCACTCCCTGTGCAGAAGGTGGAAACCTGGCATTGAGGAGGAAGAGGTCATTAAATTGATCTTGAAGAACATCAACCCACTACTAGCCAGTCAACTCCGGGAACCACTGTTGATGGACTGGTTCGCTTGGGACAGCAGTTTGAGAAGGACAGAGAATGGCAACAGCAATATGACCAGAGAAAGAAACAGACACCCAAACAGTTACCCAAGACAGATCATCAACAACAGCCAGAGACTCCAGCCAAGACCCCTCTCATGTTCTGTTGGAGATGTAGCCAAAAGGGACATTCTTCAGCTACATGTCCAAGACCGTATCAAGTAAACCCTTCCAGAAACCACAAATCACAACAGGCCAACACACCTAACTCTCTTCGCAAGAATGACCATCCTACTCTGGGTGCTTTAACCAGAGCTGAAAATCCAAGAGTCACTGCCTACGCCCCCCATCGACATCCCCTTCCTTTCAGTTAATACCGCACCAACTGGTGTTACCCCTGTCCATAGGCCCATGGACAGGAAGAGCCATCTTGGATACCGGGTCATCCTACACACTGCTCAATGAGAAACTGTGGAAGGAGGTTAACGGTCCACAATACAACTTGAAGCCGTGGACAGAAGGTCCACTCTATCTGGCTGATGGTGAGGCTAGACAACCACTTGGATGGAGTGAGGTAGAGTTCCGCCTGTGTAACCGCTCCTATATGATTCCTTCTGTCATCCTACAAACCAGGAACCTTGCTTTTCCTGTAGTGTTGGGAATTGATTTCATGTACTTCAGTTGTGTCCAGATTGATATTGCACACAATTGCTACTGGTTTCCATACAATCCGAGCAAGAAGCATTTCTTCCAATCAGAAGCTACAAAGTTACATGATTGGGGATCAAATGGGGCAGTCTTCTCTGCCGTTGCTCCGGTACCACTAACCCTTGATAATCCTTCTGACGATCTCCTTTTACAGGCTGTGAGAAGAGCTCAGCTGGAACAGCCAGAGGAGTTAAGGCTGTTGGAACAGCTGCAGAATAATGCTGATGTATGTACTTCAAAGCTGGGACGCACCGGGCTCCTGAAGCACAAAATATTCCTTACACAGGAAATGCCGATCAAGCAAAAGCCATATTGTTTGTCACCAGCGAAGCTAATCATCCAAAAGGGACTCATTAATGATATGTTAACACAAGATATAATAGAACGTTCCTCCTCTCCCTGGGCTGCTCCGGTTGTCCTCATCCCAAAAAAAGACTGGTGGTCTTAGATTTGTGTGGACTATAGGCAGACTAATAATGTTTCCCAGACTGATGCCTATCTTCTTCCCACCATCCATGAGATCCTGGAGTCATTGTCTGGCGCTGTTGTGTTCACTACCCTTGACCTCAATAGTGGTTATTGGCAGGTTGAGATGGACCAGGAAAGCAAGGACAAGACTGCTTTTGTCTGTTCTGAGGGCTTGTTTTCCTTTAAGGTGATGCCCTTTGGATTAAAGAATGCCCTGCCACTTTCCAAAGACTCGTGGAGATTGCGTTAGGTGAGCTCAAAGGGAAGATCTGTTTTGTCTACCTGGATGATATAATTATCTACTCCCAGAACAGAGAACAACACTTTCAAGATATTCAAGCAGTGTTGGACAAGCTAAGAGAAGCTGGTCTGACCTTGAATATGAAGAAGAGCAACTTCTGCCAAACCTCCCTGAAGTTCCTTGGGCATATTGTGTCTTTTGATGGCATTCATGTGGATCCTGAAAAGACAAAGGCTGTACAAGACTTCCCTGTACCAACCACACTCAAGGCCCTTCAACGGTTCCTTGGTATGGCTGGATGGTACCATCGGTTTGTGTCGAACTTCTCCCAGGTGGCAGAACCCCTCAAAGCGTTGAAGCAAAAAGGAGCGAAATTCCAATGGACGGCAGAGTGCCAGACCTCCTTTGAAACCCTGAAAACGACACCTCGTCACACCTCCCATTTTAGGTCATCCCAACTTTGATTGCCCTTTTGTTGTTTACACTGATGCAAGTGATGTTGGACTTGGTGCTGTCCTAGTCCAACAGACTGGACTTGGCACTGAAGAAGTGAAGAAGAAGTGAAGAAGTGCTAGCGTTCGCCAGTCGGACATTGAATGGAACAGAACGGAACTACTCCAAAACCGAGCAAGAGTGCCTTGCAGTTGTCTGGGCTTTGGAAAAGTGGAGGTACTACCTGGAGGGAAGACACTTCACTGTGGTCACTGACCATTCCTCCCTTGTGTGGGTGTTCAAGACCAACAAACCAAGTACCAGACTCATAAGATGGGCTCTACGGTTGCAAGAGTTCACCTTTGCAGTAGAATACAGGAACGGAAAATACAGCAATGCTCCAGATGCCTTGTCCAGAGCTCCTGCTTGTGATAACGGTGGCCCTCATCTTACATGTGCTACGGTCCTGTCAAGCAGTCGAGACTCACCAAAAACTGACTTTCCCATCTCTGATGAGGCCATATGGAAAGCCCAACAGGATGATCCAGAAGTACAGGCGTTGTACCAGACTATCCTGGAAGATGGAGAAAAGATGGTCAATCCTACCACAAAGCTGACCATCATGGAAAACAAAGTCTACTGTGTTGTACAACTACTTCACAGAACCCTCTACCAATTGTACATACCTGAAACTCTACGTCTACAACTGCTTCAACATCTTCATGAAGACCCATTAGCTGGTCATTTGGGCAGTTTTCTCTGGTAGGCAAAACCTACCTGGCACCCCTATAAATAATAACCTCTAATAACCTATAGTCAAAACCGTTACAATATATTGTATGTATTGAGACGTTTCAATCGTATTAATGTTCTCATGTCAAATGAATACAAATGGATCACTATTACTTTTAAAGAACACTACTTCTGACCAAGAGCCCTCTGGTTAGAACAAAAGCCCTCTGGTTAGACCAAGAGCCCTCTGGTTAGATCAAGAGCACTCTGGTTAGACCAAGAGACCTCTGGCTAGACCAAGGGCCCTAAAGGTTGGACCAAGAACCTTCTGGTTAGACCAAGAACACTCTGGTTAGACCAAGAACACTCTGGTTTGACCAAGAGCACTCTGGTTCGACCAAGAGCCCTCTGGTTAGAACAAGAGCCCTCTGGTTAGAACAAGACCCCTCTGGTTAGACCAAGAGCCCTCTGGTTAGACCAAGGGCCCTCTGGTTAGAACAAGAGCCCTCTGGTTAGACCAAGAGCCCTTCAGTTAGACCAGGAGCCCTTTGGTTAGACCAGGAGCCCTCTGGTTAGACCAAGAGCCCTCTGGTTAGACCAAGAGCCCTGGTCAAATTGAGTTGACTATATAGGGGCAGAACAGTGACTCAGAGTACCACTACACTGACAGCTCAGAGCACAGTAACAACAGACAGGAAGATATATCTCTGTTTTTTTCCTTCACCCTGCATCTACCCCCCCCCCACACACACACACACACACACATTGTCTTACTCCATGACGTACAGTGGCTTCAGTTGGCACGGTAATAACTTCAAATAATCCAGGCTTGTTGGGGGGGGGTACATTATGCAATGACCTCGAGAAGAATTATTTTGCAAAAAGTGTCAGGGAAGACATAAGAATGTGTGTTTGTGAGTCTGAGTGAGTGAGTGAGTGAGTGAGTGAGTGAGTGAGTGTGAAAAAGAGGACTAAGAACGGAAAGGAGACAACCCACTATGACTCAATGCTTAGTCACGCACTTTATAAGAACTGGGACAAAGACTTGGTTGTCTCAGACCCTGCTGTACAAACAGAGGCTCCAATCTAACATTCACCCTGCTGTACAAACTGATGCTCCAGTCTAACGTTCAGTCAGCTGAAGACACACTATGGAGGCTCCAGTCTAACGTTCAGCCTGCTGTACAAACAAAGGCTCCAACCTAAGGTTCACCCTGCTGTACAAACTGATGCTCCAGTTTAACGTTCAGTCAGCTGAAGACACACTATGGAGGCTCCAGTCTAACGTTCAGCCTGCTGTACAAACAAAGGCTCCAACCTAAGGTTCAGCCTGCTGTACAAACTGAGGCTCCAATCTAACGTTCAGTCTGCTGAACAGCCGCTGTGGAGGCTCCAGTCTAACATTCAGCCTGCTGTACAAACTGAGGCTCCAGTCTAACGTTCAGCCTGCTGTACAAACTGAGGCTCTAGTCTAACGTTCAGCCTGCTGTACAAACAGAGGCTCCAATCTAACGTTCAGCCTGCTGTACAAACTGAGGCTCCAATCTAACGTTCAGCCTGTACAAACTGAGGCTCCAATCTAACGTTCAGCCTGCTGTACAAACTGAGGCTCTAGTCTAACGTTCAGCCTGCTGTACAAACAGAGGCTCCAATCTAACGTTCAGCCTGCTGTACAAACAGAGGCTCCAATCTAACGTTCAGCCTGCTGTACAAACTGAGGCTCTAATCTAATGTTCAGCCTGCTGTACAAACAGAGGCTCCAATCTAACGTTCAGCCTGCTGTACAAACTGAGGCTCTAATCTAATGTTCAGCCTGCTGTACAAACTGAGGCTCTAATCTAATGTTCAGCCTGCTGTACAAACTGAGGCTCCAATCTAACGTTCAGCCTGCTGTACAAACTGAGGCTACAATCTAACGTTCAGCCTGCTGTACAAACTGAGGCTCCAATCTAACGTTCAGCCTGCTGTACAAACTGAGGCTCCAATCTAACATCCAGCCTGCTGTACAAACAGAGGCTCCAGTCTAATGTTCACCCTGCTGTACAAACAGAGGCTCCAGTCTAACATTCAGCCTGCTGTACAAACAGAGCCTCCAGTCTAACGTTCAGCCTGCTGTACAAACTGATGCTCCAGTTTAACGTTCAGTCAGCTGAAGACACACTATGGAGGCTCCAGTCTAACGTTCAGCCTGCTGTACAAACAAAGGCCCCAATCTAACGTTCACCCTGCTGTACAAACTGAGGCTCTAGTCTAACGTTCAGCCTGCTGTACAAACAAAGGCTCCAATCTAACGTTCACCCTGCTGTACAAACTGAGGCCCCAATCTAACGTTCAGCCTGCTGTACAAACTGAGGCTCCAATCTAACGTTCAGCCTGCTGTACAAACAGAGGCTACAATCTAACGTTCAGCCTGCTGTACAAACTGAGGCTCTAATCTAACGTTCAGCCTGCTCTACAAACTGAGGCTCCAATCTAACGTTCAGCCTGCTGTACAAACTGAGGCTCTAATCTAACGTTCAGCCTGCTCTACAAACTGAGGCTCCAATCTAACGTTCAGCCTGCTGTACAAACAGAGGCTCCAGTCTAATGTTCAGCCTGCTGTACAAACAAAGGCCCCACTCTAATGTTCACCCTGCTGTACAAACAGAGGCTCCAGTCTAACATCCAGCCTGCTGTACAAACAGAGCCTCCAGTCTAACGTTCACCCTGCTGTACAAACAGAGGCTCCAGTCTAACGTTCAGCCTGCTGTACAAACTGAGGCTCCAATCTAACGTTCAGCCTGCTCTACAAACTGAGGCTCCAATCTAACGTTCAGCCTGCTGTACAAACTGAGGCTCCAATCTAACGTTCAGCCTGCTGTACAAACAAAGGCCCCACTCTAATGTTCACCCTGCTGTACAAACTGAGGCTCCAATCTAACGTTCAGCCTGCTGTACAAACAGAGGCTCCAATCTAACGTTCAGCCTGCTGTACAAACTGAGGCTCCAATCTAACTTTCAGCCTGCTGAACAGACATTATGGAGTCTTCAGCCTAGAGGTCTTGGAACCTCTTAAAACTTATTTGGGATCTGTGTCCCTTCCACGGCACGGTTGAACTAACTTCGGCTAATGTGATTAGCATGAGGTTGTAAGTAACAAAAAAAAAATCCAGGACATAGACATATCTGATGTTGGCAGAAAGCTTAAATTCTTGTTCATCTAACTGCACTGTCCAATTTATAGTAGCTGTTACAATGAAAGAATACCATGTTATTATTGGAGGAGAGTGCACAATTATGAACATGAAAAGTTATTAATAAACAAATTAGGCATTTGGGCAGTCTTGATACAACATTTTGAACAGAAATGCAATGGTTAATTTGATCAGTCTAAAACTTTGCACAAACTCATGCCATCTAGTGGCCGAAATCTAAATTGCACCTGGGCTGGAGTAATACATTATGGCCTTTCTCTTGCATTTCAAAGATGATGGTACAAAAAAAAATAAAAAAATGTTGTCTTTGTATTATCTTTTCCAGATCTATTGGGTTACATTCTATTACATTACTTTCACATTTCCACAAAAATAAAGTGTCTCCTTTCAAATGGTACAAAGAATATGCAAATCTTTGCTTCAGGGCCGGTGCTACTGGCCGAAAGTTGAAAAAAGAGGTGGATCCTTAAGAACTGCTCCCTTTGAAGTCCTAGTTGTCCCTTGGACTGTCTTTGTAGCCTGTCTATATTTGTAGCCTGTCTGTCTCTGTGGCCTGTCTGTCTCTGTAGCCTGTCTGTCTTTGTAGCCTGTCTGTCTTTGTAGCCTGTCTGTCTTTGTAGCCTGTCTGTCTCTGTAGCCTTTCTGTCTCTGTAGCCTGTCTGTATTTTTAGCCTGTCTGTCTTTGTAGACTTTCTGTCTCTGTAGCCTGTCTGTCTCTGTAGCCTGTCTGTCTTTTTAGCCTGTCTGTCTTTGTAGCCTGTCTGTCTTTGTAGCCTTTCTGTCTCTGTAGCAACAGCTAGGAGCCTGTCTGTCTCTGTAACCTGTCTGTCTTTGTAGCCTGTCTGTCTTTGTAGCCTGTCTGTCTCTGTAGCCTGTCTGTCTCTGTAGCCTGTCTGTCTCTGTAGCCTGTCTGTCTTTGTAGCCTGTCTGTCTTTGTAGCCTTTCTGTCTCTGTAGCAACAGCTAGGAGCCTGTCTGTCTCTGTAACCTGTCTGTCTTAGTAGCCTGTCTGTCTCTGTAGCAACAGCTAGGAGCCTGTCTGTCTTTGTAGCCTGTCTGTCTTTGTAGCCGGTCTGTCTTTGTAGCCTGTCTGTCTCTGTAGCCTGTCTGTCTCTGTAGCCTGTCTGTCTTTTTATCCTGTCTGTCTTTGTAGCCTGTCTGTCTTTGTAGCCTTTCTGTCTCTGTAGCAACAGCTAGGAGCCTGTCTGTCTTTGTAGCCTGTCTGTCTCTGTAGCCTGTCTGTCTCTGTAGTTAGAAGCCTGCCTGTCTCTGTAGTTGGGAGCCTGTCTGTTTCTGTAGCCTGTCTTTCTCGGTAGTTAGGGGCCTGTCTCCTGTAGAGTCTGTCTCGGTAGTTAGGGGCCTGTCTCCTGTAGAGTCTGTCTCGGTAGTTAGGGGCCTGTCTCCTGTAGAGTCTGCCTCGGTAGTTAGGGGCCTGTCTCCTGTAGAGTCTGTCTCGGTAGTTAGGGGCCTGTCTCCTGTAGAGTCTGTCTCGGTAGTTAGGGGCCTGTCTCCTGTAGAGTCTGTCTCGGTAGTTAGGGGCCTGTCTCCTGTAGAGTATGTCTCGGTAGTTAGGGGCCTGTCTCCTGTAGAGTCTGTCTCGGTAGTTAGGGGCCTGTCTCCTGTAGAGTCTGTCTCGGTAGTTAGGGGCCTGTCTCCTGTAGAGTCTGTCTCGGTAGTTAGGGGCCTGTCTCCTGTAGAGTCTGTCTCGGTAGTTAGGGGCCTGTCTCCTGTAGAGTCTGTCTCGGTATTTAGGGGCCTGTCTCCTGTAGAGTCTGTCTCGGTAGTTAGGGGCCTGTCTCCTGTAGAGTCTGTCTCGGTAGTTAGGGGCCTGTCTCCTGTAGAGTCTGTCTCGGTAGTTAGGGGCCTGTCTCCTGTAGAGTCTGTCTCGGTAGTTAGGGGCCTGTCTCCTGTAGAGTCTGTCTCGGTAGTTAGGGGCCTGTCTCCTGTAGAGTCTGTCTCGGTAGTTAGGGGCCTGTCTCCTGTAGAGTCTGTCTCGGTAGTTAGGGGCCTGTCTCCTGTAGAGTCTGTCTCGGTAGTTAGGGGCCTGTCTCCTGTAGAGTCTGTCTCGGTAGTTAGGGGCCTGTCTCCTGTAGAGTCTGCCTCGGTAGTTAGGGGCCTGTCTCCTGTAGAGTCTGTCTCGGTAGTTAGGGGCCTGTCTCCTGTAGAGTCTGTCTCGGTAGTTAGGGGCCTGTCTCCTGTAGAGTCTGTCTCGGTAGTTAGGGGCCTGTCTCCTGTAGAGTCTGCCTCGGTAGTTAGGGACCTGTCTCCTGTAGAGTCTGTCTCGGTAGTTAGGGGCCTGTCTCCTGTAGAGTCTGCCTCGGTAGTTAGGGACCTGTCTCCTGTAGAGTCTGTCTCGGTAGTTAGGGGCCTGTCTCCTGTAGAGTCTGTCTCGGTAGTTAGGGGCCTGTCTCCTGTAGAGTCTGTCTCGGTAGTTAGGGGCCTGTCTCCTGTAGAGTCTGTCTCGGTAGTTAGGGGCCTGTCTCCTGTAGAGTCTGTCTCGGTAGTTAGGGGCCTGTCTCCTGTAGAGTCTGTCTCGGTAGTTAGGGGCCTGTCTCCTGTAGAGTCTGTCTCGGTAGTTAGGGGCCTGTCTCCTGTAGAGTCTGTCTCGGTAGTTAGGGGCCTGTCTTCTGTAGAATCTGTCTCGGTAGTTAGGGGCCTGTCTACAGTCTGTTGTGTATTTCATTAAATGGAACTTGTTATCACCTGATGCTACCATGGCGACTGAACACTATTACGACGTTGTTGGGAAAGTAATAATCCCCTGGAGAGAAAGAACAGACTTACAGACGTACCCACACACACTAACCCACACACACACACACTAACACACGCACGCACGCACGCACGCACGCACGCACACACACACACACACACACACACACACACACACACACACACACACACACACACACACACACACACACACACACACACACACACACACACACACACACACACACACACACACACACAGTAGAGACAGAACAGTTGGACATCAGATCCTGTTAATGTGTTGAAAGGTTTTTCATGATTAATAGTCCTTAACGGACGGACGGACGGACAAACAATAATTGCAATCATAACAATAATGATAACAATGCTAGTAATGAACAATTCTGACTTCTGACTTGATGTAATAGGCACAGAACTGAGATTTAACTTGAGTATTATACAGTTGCTTATTTTCCCAGCCTTAAAATGATAAATGTGTATTTAGGTATTGCTTTCGCCATGGGCAGCCTACAGACAGTGTGTGGACAGACAGACAGACAGACAGACAGACAGACAGACAGACAGACAGACAGACAGACAGACAGACAGACAGACAGACAGACAGACAGACAGGCAGACAGACAGACAGACAGACAGACAGACACAGACAGACACAGACAGACAGACAGACAGACAGACAGACAGACAGACAGACAGACAGACAGACAGACAGACCGAGACTCTGCAGTCTGGGCCCCTGGGAGCATGCCCCTCTCTCTCTACATTACATGCTATTGTTTTTGCATAGTATTCATTAAAACGAAATGATGATTTTTTTTTCTTCCTCTGGCATCATGAAACCAATTGAAGAGACAGAGTAACCTTTCAGCCTGACTTTGAGCTCCAGAGCTCAACCCTATAATAGTTCCATCCAGCCTCCTCTGCCGAGTCTCCCGCTGACTAAGTCTAATCAAGACAATTTGCATGTCATCCTCATGCAAGTGACGCTTTGGGGATCCGAAACATTTCTCTATGCTGATGCTGTATTAAATCACACTTTGTTCCCAAACACAGGCGTAACGGTTCAAAACCCGGGCATTGTGGATAAATTGGGTCAATAAGCTTTACCAGCGATGTGAGGAGTATGGAAGGAACCATACTAATCTAATAAAATTGTATTTGTCACGTGCCAAACACACCGTGGAACGCTTACTTACGAGCCCTTTCCCTATGATAGTATGCTTATTGATTGTACGGCAGGTAAGTAACAGGTAGGCTAGCGGTTAAACGCATTGGGCCAGTAACCGAACGGTTGCTGTTTCAAATCCCCGAGCTGAGTTGTTGAAAAATATGCCGATGTGCCCTTGAGCAAAGCACCTAACTATACTTGCTCTGGATAAGAATGTCTGCTAAATGACTAACTTGTTGGTATATATTGTAATGGCAAATACAATATATTTCTGTAATTAGCCGTGGTGGTGTTCCTATGGCACCACAGAGTTACCATCAGGACAAATTGGACTCGTTCTTGGATGAGAAACTTCCATACTTACAGAAAGTAGTTATACCTTGACTTATTTCAGATTTTATTTTGTTACACCCGTGACTATTTCCACAACTGGACTGTGCAACATTTGCCCATTTCTTATATTTCAAAATTCTTCAAACTCTGTCAAATTGGTTGTTGATCGTTGCTAGACAAACCATTGTAACTCGGCCACACAGGAACATTCACTGTCTTCTTGGTAAGCAACTCCCTTAGTGTAGATTTGGCCTTGTGTGTTTAAGGTTATTGTCCTGCTGAAAGGTGAATTCATCTCGCAATTTCTGATGGAAAGCAGACTGAACCAGGTTTTCCTCTACAATTTTGCCTGTGTTTAGCTCTATTCTGTTTCTTTTTTATCCTGAAAAACTCCCCAGTCCTTAACGATTACAAGCATACACATAACATGATGCAGCCACCACTATGTTTGAAAATATGTAGAGTGTTACTCAGTAATGTGTTGTTGGATTTGCCCCAAAAATAACACATTGTATTCAGGACAAAAAGTAAATTGCTTTGCCAGATGTTTTTGTATTATTACTTTAGTGCCTTGTTGCAAACAGGATGCATATCTTGGAATAGTTTTATTATGTACAGGCTTCATTCTTTTCACTCTGTCATTTAGGTTGGTATTGTTGAGTATCTACAATGTTGTTGATACCATCCTCCATTTTCTCCTATCACAGCCGTTAAACTCTGTAACTGTTTTAAAGTCACCATTGACCTCATGATGAAATCCCTGAGTGGTTTCCTTCCTCTCCGGCAACTGAGTTAGGAAGGACACCTGTATCTGTGTTCCTTCTCACCCCCCCCCCCCTTAAATGATTTAGATGCACTATTGTAAAGTGGCTGTTCCACTGGATGTCAGAAGATGAATTCACCAATTTGTAAGTCGCTCTGGATAAGAGCGTCTGCTAAATGACTTAAATGTAAATGTAAATGTAGTGACTGGGTGTATTGATACACCATCCAAAGTGTCATTAATAACTGCATAATGTTCAAAGGCATATTCATAGTCAACTTTGTTTCTGTACCCATCTACCAATAGGTGCCCTTCTTTGCGAGGCATTGGAAAAACCTCCCTGGTCTTTGAGATTTAATCTGTGTTTGAAATTCACTACCTCACTGAGGGACCTTACAGATAATTGTATTTGTAGGGTACAGAGATTAAGTAGTCACTCAAAAATCATGTTAAACACTATTACTGCACACAGAGTGAGTCCATGTAACGTATTGTGACTTGTTAATTAAGCACATTCTTATTCCTGAACTTATTTAGGCTTTTGCCATAACAAAGGTAATAACAAAGGTAATAAAGGTAATAAAGGTGTTGAATACTTATTGATTAAAGACATTTCAGATGGTCAGTTTTCTATTAATTTGTAAACATTTCTAAAAACTTAATTCCACTTAGACATTATGGGGTATTGCGTGTAGGTCAGTGTCACAAAATCTAAATGTAATAAATGTTTTATTCAGGCTATAACGCAACAAAAAGTGGAAAAACTCCATGAGTGTGAGTACTTTCTGGAGGCTCTGTATTTGGTGTGATACTTGCTTGTTTCATTTAGCACACTGGGAGGGTGTGATACTATGACTCACACTGGGAGGGTGTGATACTATGACTCACACTGGGAGGTCACACTGGGAGGATGTGATACTATGACTCACACTGGGAGGTCACACTGGGAGGGTGTGATACTATGACTCACACTGGGAGGTCACACTGGGAGGGTGTGATACCATGACTCACACTGGGAGGTCAAACTGTGAGGGTGTGATACTATGACCCACACTGGGAGGTCACACTCGGAGGGTGTGATACTATGACTCACACTGGGAGGTCACACTGGGAGGGTGTGATACCATGACTCACCCCGGGAGGGTTTGATACCATGACTCACACTGGGAGGGTGTGATACTGTGACTCACACTGGGAGGTCACACTGGGAGGGTGTGATACTATGACTCACAGTGGGAGGGTGTGAATCTATGACTCACAATGGGAGGGTTTGATACCATGACTCACACTGGGAGGGTTTGTTACCATTACTCACACTGGGAGGGTTTGATACCATGACTCACACTAGGAGGTCACACTGGGAGGGTTTGATACCATGACTCACACTGGGAGGGTGTGATACCATGACTCACACTGGGAGGGTGTGATACCATGACTCACACTGGGAGGGTGTGATACCATGACTAACACTGGGAGGTCACACTGGGAGGGTTTGATACCATGACTAACACTGGGAAGTCACACTGGGAGGTTTTGATACCATGACTCACACTGGGAGGGTGTGATACCATGACTCACACTGGGAGGGTGTGATACCATGACTCACACTGGGAGGGTGTGATACCATGACTAACACTGGGAGGTCACACTGGGAGGGTTTGATACCATGACTCACACTGGGAGGGTTTGATACCATGACTAACACTGGGAGGTTGTGATACTATGACTCACACTGGGAGGTCACACTGGGAGGGTTTGATACCATGACTCACACTGGGAGGGTGTGATACTATGACTCACACTGGGAGGGTTTGATATTATGACTCACAGTGGGAGGGTTTGATAACATGACTCACACTGGGAGGGTGTGATACCATTACTAACACTGGGAGGTCACACTGGGAGGGTTTGATACCATGACTCACACTGGGAGGGTGTGATACTATGACTCACACTGGGAGGGTTTGATACTATGACTCACACTGGGAGGGTTTGATACTATGACTAACACTGGGAGGTCACACTGGGAGGGTTTGATACCATGACTCACACTGGGAGGGTGTGATACTATGACTCACACTGGGAGGGGTTGATACTATGACTCACATTGGGAGGGTTTGATACTATGACTCACAGTGGGAGGTCACACTAGGAGGGTTTGATGCCATGACTAACACTGGGAGGTCACACTGGGAGTGTTTGATACCATGACCCAACCTGGGAGGGTGTGATACCATGACTCACACTGGGAGGGTGTGATACTATGACTCACACTGGGAGGGTGTGATACCATGACTCACACTGGGAGGGTTTGATACCATGACTCACAGTGGGAGGGTTTGATACCATGACTCACTGTGGGAGGATTTGATACCATGACTCACTGTGTGTGTGTGTGTCTAACTGCTTTCCTGTTATCTCATTGAATCGCTCTGCCTTCCTTCCTGTTACAGGGACATGTCCACCCACCGTCTCTGTGCTGCTCAACTAAATTTAGCTGTCAGGGAAAATTATTCCTTTCAAGCTCTTTCTGACTCTAACCGTCAGTCACAGTGTCAGAGACAAACTAACCCCAAGGAAAGAGACTTGCCTCAGGTTAAAAAAAACGCTATATCGCTGCTCAATCTTGTTTACTTTAAATGGTAGAAAAGTTGACTGCAGTGCAGACAGAGGAAACTGCAAAAAGCGTTGTACTGAGTGATGACACACCACCAAGTTAGCATGCTGAAAACGGGTTTATTTCAACTCTGGCCTGTTATCAACACGACAATAACTAGAAGAATGACGCTCTGAAATGGCCTCTAACTGCATTCATCTGTAAATGAATGTTACTGGGTTGTTGTTTTTCACCGTATTTAAAACAACAGTTGGTCAGTTTATTAACCTGTCTTTAGTAACATGTTCTAGAAAAGGCTTGTTGGACGATTCAGACAACTCTGCTGTTGTTATCATTGGAGTCTCGTGTGTTTGTTTCCTGTGTTCTCTTTAAGGGGACACATCATGTTTGGGGTTTCATCCCACAAAACCCACAATTATATGTCCAGGTGCCCTTTTGGAAGACAAGACAAGTGTCACTTTGATTCGACAGTTATTTGTCACTGTCTTTTCACTGTTGTTTTAATTTCTCTACATATCTATTGTTCACCTAATGCTTATCTTTTTAAACATAAAAATCGCACTGTTGGTTAATTAAGGGGCCTGTACTACACCTGTTGTATTCGGCGCACGTGATAAATAACCTTGATTTGATTTGAACGGATGTGTAATGTCAACTCAATAGCCTCACTCTGATTGGTAATCCATTAAGGTGGTGTCCCAAGTGACTCCTTATTCTCCATAATGTATTTGTTTCTGCCCTACATGACCTCTACATGCCCTACATGCCCTACATGACCTCTACATGCCCTACATGACCTACATGACCTCTACATGCCCCACATGACCTCTATATGTCCTACATGACCTCTACATGCCCTACATGCCCTCTATATGTCCTACATGACCTCTACATGTCCTACATGACCTCTACATGTCCTACATGACCTCTACATGCCCTACATACCCTACATGACCTCTACATGCCCTACATGACCTCTATATGTCCTACATGACCTCTACATGCCCTACATGCCCTACATGCCCTATACATGCCCTACATGCCCTACATGACCTGCACATGCCCTACATGACCTATACATGCCCTACATAACCTCTACATGCCCTACATGACCTGCACATGCCCTACATGACCTGCAATGCCTTACATGCCCTCTACATGCCCTCCATGACCCATGCATGCCCTAAGCTCTCTCCTGGCCCCTTACACTAAGTCTGAATGTGTCCTGCTTAACTGGGACATGCATTAAACCACCTGACCAAGTCCTAAAGCAATGGGACTCCCTAAATCTTTCTCAGATTATTACCAATCCCACACAAGGTATGACTCCAAACACCCAGAAAAGGCGTCTCTCCTCGACGTTACCCTCACAAATAATCCCGATATAGGTATCAGTCTGGTGTTTTCTGTAATGACCTTAGTAGACCTCACTGTTTAACAGCTTTCAATAACAATTAAAATCATCTCAACAGATAAAACAGAATAAAGAGGGAAATTGTTATACTATCTCTTACTAATAATTGAATGATTGGATAAAACCAAAGAACACATTTGACTCTAATCTATTTGTCATAGTTTAAACAAGCTTCCTTTGTGTCCCTTTATTTATTTTTATTTTATCTTTATTTTACTAGGCAAGTCAGTTAAGAACAAATTCTTATTTTCAATGACGGCCTAGGAACAGTGGGTTAACTGCCTGTTCAGGGGCAGAACGACAGATTTGTACTTTGTCAGCTCGGGATTCAAACTTGCAACCTTTCGGTTACTAGTCCAACGCTCTAACCACTAGGCTACCCTGCCGCCCCCATGAACTGATGGAGAATAGTGGGAGGAAAAAACAACAACAACAACAAGTTGGGATTGACAACAGTGACTTCACTGAGTGTGAGGTTTTCTCTGGTGTGTATGTTTGTGTCTGTGTTCATTTGTGTGTGTGTGTGTGTGTGTATTTGTGTTCCTCTGGGGTGTGTGATTCAGCGATCCTACATCAGCTCTGCCCTGTTCTGCCAGTCTTTCTCACTCACCTTGTCTGGGCTTTGAAGACAATCTGTTTGATCAGAAACAGACACATAGAAACCTCCCCGGTCTTGGCACGAAAAAACAGACAGGAGAGGTAATTTTCCAGAGCAGTGATTTCAGATGTGTCCTATTATGATGTTGATCCACAGCCATCTCTACATTTCCCCCGGAACATTCACTAATGACCGAATGCACTTTTTGGAAAAACAGGCTGGTCCCTCCTTTTCCCTTAACACACACACACACACAGCATTTGCTAATAACCAAACACAACTTCAGAAACAGTCCGCGGGCGGGAAGGCTCCACCTTCCCAGTCTGGTCCTTCCCTGGGGAAGTTTTTCCTGAGCTCAAACAAACACACACAACCTCCACAACCAGCTAACTACTGTCTCTCTGGAGATACAGGACCAAGACTGGGTTCCTGGCAACAAGTACAGAGATAACCAGATCTTGCAGTGCTACTTAATGAGTCATGTAGCGTCCATTTTTCTTTTTGTTGTGTGTGTGTGTCAGTGACAATGTAATAATATGTAATTATGTAGTATGTGTCATGAAATTGGGATGGGATTGAGGGAGAGATTAATTCAAGAAGCTGTAATATTGACCAGTATCATAGAGATGAGACCAAGATGAGAGATTCTGGTCGTTTTTAGCATTGTGTTTTTATCCACCATTTTCTTTCTGTCAAGTCTTCAGTAGTAATCAGGTCCTCAGGTTGCTGAACAAGGAAGACAAAATCCCGTGGCCCAAATGGCACCCTATTCCTTGTATAGTGCACTACATTTGACTAAAGCCTTATGGGCCCTGGAGTAGTACATTATAGGGAACAGGGAGCCATTTGGGATGGATACAGAAACTACAGGCAGAGTAGCAGTTTGAAGCCTGGAGCGACAGACCACAGGAGACTCTGCAGTAAGAGCTGCAGAGGAAGAAACTGTGGTTCATGAACTCACATTTACATTTAAAGAAAGAAAAACATCAACCAAACAACAGCAGCGGTACAGACCTGTCTTTTTCCCAAATCCACTTTCCCCTTATTTTATCTGTGTCAAAACGATAGCCGCTTTAAAGATGGCGTAGTTAAATTCACAGTTCACAGTATCTTTTCTTATCTTTTTGCAAGAAAGAAAAAAGCAACAACGACAGAGGATAGAAATAGAATGAAACTGACAGAAAGAGAGAGTTAGAAAGAGAGAGAGGCACAAAAAAGAGAGTTGCCTTTCTCACAATTAACTGTAACAATGCATTATTGCCTCAATGAATCCAAAGGCATATCCCAGCTAGAAAATATATTGCTCCTGGCTGTAATGCTCTGTGTTGCTCCTGGCTGTAATGCTCTGTGTTGCTCCTGGCTTTACTGCTGTATTTGCTCCTGGCTATACCAGTAATGTCTCAAACGGCATCCTTTCCCCTATATAGTGCACTAATTTTGACCAGAGCTCTATGACAATATAGTGAATAGGGTGCCATTTTGGACGCCACTGAGCTCTCATCAGTAAATGTTACCGTACACTCCAACAGCCCTTACAGAACAAATATATGTTTGTTTTTCAGACACATATAAAACACACATGTATATGAACAAATGTGTCAGGTTTTCGGACATTGTGTGAAGTTTGGATCATGGATTTTTTGTCCACTTGACTCAGACATGTGGTTTCCCAATGTTTCAGGTGTTCTTTGTAACCGGGAAGAAACCAATGTATTGATCATGTATTGATCATGAAGACACCAGTGTCTCTCTTCCGATGTACAGTATAATATCAATTTATCTCAGTCTCAAAAAATTTGACTGCTCAATTCAACAAGAATAGACTGATGAGTTTCAGAAGAAAGGTATTTGTTTCTGGCCATTTTGAGCCTGTAATCAAACCCACAAATGGTGATGCTCCAGATACTCAACTAGTCTTAATAATCTTTTCACTCAGTCAAAACAATTAAATGAAACATCAAAATTTGCCAGAAAACTCGGCATAGTTCAGTTAAACATGTTATTTCTAGATTTAGAAAATGTAACCGTGCGTACAAACCGGAAAACAGGATGAAACATAAGGAGTGCCCGAGAGCTATATTCACTGTTCTTCCAACGTTCACGGACCAACGAAGAAGAAGAGAGAAGCGTGCAGAAAACACTAGGAATGCTTCACTTATTATACAGTACATGTATGTCATGTATGTCAATGCATCCACAATACAACACATCTGGTCCTTTAAAAACTTGCTGTATATAAAATATTGTGTTCTATAATTTGAAAAATAATTACGTGACTCTGGATGACAATGTAATGATGTGTGTTTACTTGGAGAAGTAAAGAAAACATTTGATGTTTGTTTACTTTAAAGAAGTTTTAAAAAAACATTTCTTTAACCAGGCTTCTAAAGAATAACGCAATACTGGTTTTAACATGTAAACTCTTTAATTGTAATCTAGTTTTGCATGTGAAAATGTTAGAAAAATGTGAAAACACAATTTGCAGTGAAACTCCAAATGTAAACAACTGTAACAGTATTTCGCTTTTTCACAGTGAACAGAAGAGGCAATTTTTTTGTCGATGAACAAGAGTCACTGAACACCACTTATCTTGCTGCACTGCTGAGAAGGCTTGGCTCTGTAATACATCTCACTGGCAGGGAGATGTGGAGCTTACACACACAATCACACACACACAGACACACACACACACACATACACACACACACACAAAGACACACAGACATACACACACAGAGACACACACACACTCACACACAAACACACAGTGTGCTGCCGTCTTTGTCCTCTCCGTGAGATATAAATGTTCCCCCTTGTATGCGCTTCTCCTGTTCTCTCTGTGTGTTTGTTTCCCAAAGTGGAGTCAAGCTTACCAAAGAAAAAGTCAATAGGGATTACATGGGAAAACACATCTCCACACATAGGTATGTATTCTGGGCAGTATTGTACAGGGAAACATGTCATTGTCTCTATTCAATACCCTGCTACACTGAGGGTGCTCTTGTGTTTACAAAATGTACGAGCAATATGGTAATACGCTGTCTGAAAACGACATTTATATATATATTTATATTTATATATAAATAACATGTGGTGATATACGGCAGCTCATCTCAGGAGTAGTATGCAGTGATTGAGTCCCAAATGGCACCCTATTCCTTATATAGTGCACTACTTTTTACTGAGGATAATAGTGGACGATATTGCCACTCCTATTTACTATATCTTCAATTTAAGCCTACTAGAGAGTGTGTGCCCTCAGGCCTAGAGGGAAGCAAAAATCATTCCGCTACCTAAGAATAGTAAAGCCCCCTTTATTTGCCTCAAATAGCCGAGCAATCAGCCTGTTACCAACCCTTAGTAAACTTCTGGAAGTGATTGTGTTTAATCCAGATACAATGTTGTTCTACTGTAAACAAACTGACAACAGACTTTCAACAAGCACAACACTTACACAAATAACTGATGATTGGCCAAGAGAAAGTAATGATAAAATAATTGTGGGGGCTGTTTTTTTAGACTTCAGTGTGCCTTTTGACGTTATTGATCATAGTCTGCAGCTGGAAAAACGTATGCGTTGCGGCTTTACACCCCCTGCTATAATGTGGATAAATCGTTACCTGTCTAACAGAACACAGAGGGTGTTCTTCAATGGAAGCCTCTCCAACATAATCCAGGTAGAAACAGGAATTCCCCAGGGCAGCTGTCTAGGCCCTTTACTTTTTGTTTACCATTACGTGTCGCTAAACCGGGACGGTTGTTGCTAAAGTGTGCTAATGTGACTAGAATGACGTTGTATATAACTTTCCGGGTCATAGACATGTCTTATCGTGTCACTAAACCTGGGCAGACAGCTTTAATATGTGTTAATCTAACTGCAGTGTCCAATTAACTGCAATCCCGATATTGGAATAAGTGTCATCAACACCCGCTGAATAGCATAGCGCTACATACAATAAATATTACTGTACATATTTATATTCATGAAATCACAAGTGCAATATGAGGAAAACACAGCTTAGCCTTTTGTTAATCCACCTGTCGTGTCAGATTTTGAAATTATGCTTTACAGCAAAAGCAATCAAAGCGTTTGTGTAAGTTTATCGATCGCACAATAACTACACGTAGCATCAGGTAGCTCGGTCATGAAAATCAGCAAAGTAATCAAAGGAATTGTTTACCTCTGATGATCTTTGGAAGTTTTCACTCACGAGACTCCCATTTACACAACACATGTTCCTTTTTTTCCATAAAGATTATTTTTATATCCAAAATACCTCCGTTTGTTTTGTCGCGTTATGTTCAGAAATCCACAGGAAAGAGCGGTCACGACAACACAGACAAATTCCAAATAGTCCATAATGTCCATAGAAACATGTCAAATGTTTTTTTATAATCAATCCTCAGGTTGTTTTTAAAATATATAATGGATAATATATAGACCGCAAATGTCTTTCACAGTAGGAGAGGGAAAAGCAATACCTATCCAAACTCTGGAGCAGAACTCATGTGACCACTTGACGCGATGTTATCGTTCTGGCTCATTTTTCAAAATAAAAGCCTGAAACTATGTCTGAAGACTGTTGACACCTTGCCCCTGCAGCCATAAAAAGTTAACAGTTATTGCAGTGAAAAAATACCATGCATTTGAGGAAAGTGTACAACCACACTTTTTTGATACTTTTCTACAGTTTGAACCCACTGCTGTCTTTGGCTCCTGACCCACCCGGCCATCTAGATGTGCTTTTTCTGTAGGGAATCTAATGATCCATCATGTATGACATTCCTGGGAGTGTGTAAACTGGCTCCTGACCCACCCCGCCCGGCCATCTAGATGTGCTTTTTCTGTAGGGAATCTAATGATCCATCATGTATGACATTCCTGGGAGTGTGTAAACTGGCTCCTGACCCACCCCGCCCGGCCATCTAGATGTGCTTTTTCTGTAGGGAAGCTAATGATCCATCATGTATGACATTCCTGGGAGTGTGTAAACTGGCTCCTGACCCACCCCGACCGGCAATCAATTTTTTTATACTTTACCTTTATTTAACTAGGCAAGTCAGTTAAGAACAAATTCTTATTTTCAATGACGGCCTAGGAACAGTGGGTTAACCGGACCGAGAAGGCGCACTGGAGATCTGGAGAGCAGGGCTGGCACCATCCACGCTGGCTGGATCTTCACCCTAGCCCGGCAGAGGTGGGGAGCTGGGATGTAGCGCACTGGGCTAAGCACACGTACTGGGGACTGTTCCACCGCATAACACGGTGCCTGACCAGTACAACGTCTGCCACGACGGTTAGCACGGCTAGGAGCGCTGTAGCGCTGAGCTGGTACAGGACGTGCAGGGCTCGGGAGGTGCACAGGAGGCCTGGTGCGTGAGGCTGGCACAGTCTTCACCAGACGAGTAGCACGCACCTCAGGACGAGTATGTAGAGCTGACATCAAATGTCGGTGACATCAAATCCCCGACACGCTCTGTCAGGCGGATGTCATGCCTCATGCACCAACACAGCACCCCCCTCATAACTCTCTCCTCCAATTTCCCCATTAACTCATTCACTGTCTCTGCTTCGCTCACCTCCAACACCGCCCTGACCGGCTCTGGTTCCATCCTTGGCTCCTTACGGTAAACAGGGGGAGTTGGCTCAGGTCTGACTCCTGACTCTGCCACACTCTCCCTGTGCCCCACCTCAAGACATTTTTGGGGCTGCCTCTCGGGCTTCCAGCCGTGCTGCCATGCTAGCTCCTTGCAATGCCGCCCCTCTGTTTTCGCTGCCTCCAGCTCTGCTTTGGGGCGGCGATATTCCCCTGGCTGCTCCCAGGGTCCTTTGCCGTCCAAAATCTCCTCCCATGTCCAGGAGTCTTGTGATGCTGGCCGCTGCTGCTGCCCGTTACCACGCCGCTTGGTCCTTGGTTGGTGGGTGGTTCTGTAACAGTTGTCGTCTGGAGATAGAGAGGACCAAAGCGCAGCGCGTTTAGCGTTCGTTTTTTTTATAGAAAACTGAACACTTCAAAAACACAGAACAACAAAGTGACAACCGAAACAATTCTATCTGGTGCAGACACACAAAGACTGAAAAATAACCACCCACAAACCCCAACAGAAAACAGGCTACCTAAATATGGTTCCCAATCAGAGACAATGACTAACACCTGCCTCTAATTGAGAACCATATCAGGCCAAACAAGTAAACCCAACCTAGAAACACAAAACATAGAATACCCACCCAACTCACGTCCTGACCAACTAAAACGAAGCAATAACACAAGAACTAGGGTCAGAACGTGACAGAGCTGTCTGTTTAAAATACCAGCACACAGCTCAGACACCCATCCATACCCCACAAGACATGACTCCAGAGGTCTTTTCACAGTCCCCAAGTCCAGAACAGACTATGGGAGGCGCACAGTACGACATAGAACCATGATTACATGGAACTCTATTCCACATCATGTAACTGATGCAAGTAGCAGAATCAGATTTAAAAAGCAGGTAAAAATACCCCTTATGGAACGGCGGGACTGGGAAGAGAGACACACAAAGGTACAGACAAACACACACTAACACTAGCAAACACCTGTATATTGTATTATTGTTGTATGGTGGTATTATACATGTTGTATTGTAGATATCTAGTGGTGTAATAATGTTATATGATGTACTGTTTTATATTTAGTTTTACATGTCATGTAAGTGCATTAAAAATGTTTTTTTTGGACCCCAGGAAGTGGCAGCAGCTAATGGGGATCCTTAAAATAAATACAAAATACACACACGAGATTGATTCGATAAGGGGCCCTGGTCAAAACTAGCGCACTATATATAGAACAAGGTGCCATTTGAGATGTCATCAACAGCATATGGAAGGGACTACGAAAGGGAATTGATGCGGATTCAACCCAGCAGACACTCTCTCTTCGAACACGAGGCAACTGAGTCCTTCTGAGAAATGGCGGAAAAGGTAAACTACTGTAAGTAAAATTGTTTGTTTTGAACGAAAAACTCCCCCCTGGATGAATGAATATTGTATAGTGTTGTCCCCGGGGACTTTAAATGCCTCTGTGCTTTCAATTCCTCCTACTCTATGTCTATTTCTCATCTCAGCCCACTTTACGAAAAAGGCAACACAATGAATGGACTGCAATCAGTCATTCACTCAAGTAGAAGAAGCGTTCAAAAAATGAATCCGTACACATTGTACAAATACAGAACATTTTGTCCCTGACTTTGCAGCGAGATACGGCTCAGGCAGCTCTTTTTTTAAAGTTACAAATGGCACCCTCTTCCCTATACGGCTTATAGGGGCCCTGGTCAAAAGTAGTGCACTATGCAGGGAATAGAGTACCATTTTGAAGTACCCGTATCCTCCATTACATAAGACAGGATCACAAAGGGACCTTAATGGATTCAAGAGCATTTCTGCCATTTTTTTTGAGGGCAGGCTTTTAAAAGTAGTTGGATATGTATCTGGTGGCCACTGGTGCAGAACAAAGCTGAACCGATAAACATGTTGTTTCCAGAGAACTGAGGGGAAAGATTGTCTGTCTAGTTAGGCCTTTAATGACCTCACAGTCATTTGGGGTTAGGTCTTTAATGACCTCACAGTCATTTAGGTTTAGGCCTTTAATGACCTCACATTCATTTAGGTTTAGGCCTTTAATGACCTCACAGTCATTTGGGATGAGGCCTTTAATGACCTCACAGTCATTTGGGTTTAGGCCTTTAATGACCTCACAGTCATTTGGGTTTAGGCCTTTAATGACCTCACAGTCATTTGGGTTTAGGCCTTTAATGACCTCACAGTCATTTGGGTTTAGGCCTTTAATGACCTCACAGTCATTTGGGTTTAGGCCTTTAATGACCTCACAGTCATTTGGGTTTAGGCCTCTAATGAACTCACAGTCATTTGGGTTTAAGCCTTTAATGACCTCACAGTCATTTGGGTTTAGGCCTTTAATGCCCTCACAGTCATTTGGGTTTAGGCCTTTAATGACCTCACAGTCATTTGGGTTTAGGCCTTTAATGACCTCACAGTCATTTGGGTTTAGACCTTTAATGATCTCACAGTCATTTAGGTTTAGGCCTTTAATGACCTCACAGTCATTTGGGTTTAGGCCTTTAATGACCTCACAGTCATTTGGGCTTAGACCTTTAATGACCTCACAGTCATTTGGGTTTATGGCTTTAATGACCTCACAGTCATTAAAGACCACACTCACACACACACACACACTATGTCAGTGCTCCTGCAGGGAAGTGCACTTGTCTTACTTGTTGTGTGAGATCGAAGCGTTAGCCTGCACCCTATTCCTTATATAGTGCACTACTTTTCAACAGAGCCGGGAAAAACTCAGGTCAAAAGTAGTGCACTTTATAGGGAATAGGGTGTCATTTGGCACAGTCGGTTACAGACATTCTAATTGGCCTGCTTAGCTCTCCTCTGACGTAAATAAGACCATAGCAATGGAACACATTATTGCAGAACATGTGACATTAATGATGACCAATCACCAGAAAGATACTAGATGATCTGTCTAAAATGTGGAGATAAATCCCATTAAAACAGCAGGAGTGGTCTCAGAAAGTGTGGCGGAACACCTGCTCCAGTAACCGGATAAGAGTGCCTGCTAAATGTCTCTCTACAACCAGGAAGTTGGGAAATCTGAGGTTGGTCATTTGTCAACTCAGCCCTTATTGAAAATACAGTGAGATATTGGTCATGTTGCACTTCCCAAGGCTTCCACTAGATGTCAACAGTCTTTAGAACCTTGTTTGATGCTTCTACTGTGAGGTGGGGGCGAATGAGAGGGGAATGAGTCAGAGGTCTGCCAGAATGCCATGAGCTCATGACGCTTGTTCACGTGAGAGCAAGCTCTGTACCATTGCATTTCCTGTAGTTTATAATAGAGCTAGTCCCCCGTGTTTCCCTGTATTAGGCCTTTAGACATGTATTGAACTCTACGGGATCGGTGTCACTATACTGGGACGATTGAGCTAACGTGCGCTAATGTGATTAGCATGACGTTGTAAGTAACAGCAAACTTTCCAGGACATAGACATGTCTTATATGGGCAGAAAGCTTAAATTCTTGTTAACCTCTTGAATCTATAGGGGCTCTATGTCATTATTGGATAAAAAAACGTGCCCATTTTAAGCGCAATATTTTGTCACAAAAAGATGCTCGACTAAGCATACAATTGACAGCTTTGGAAAGAAAACACTCGTTTCCAAAACTGCAAAGATATTATCTGTGAGTGCCCCAGAACGGATGCTACAGGCGAAACCAAGATGAAACTTCAAACAGGAAATTAGCTAAATTTTTGAAGCTCTGTTTTCCAATGTCTCCTTATATGGCTGTGAATGCGACAGGAATGAGCCCACAATTTCTGCCATTTCCCCAAGGTGTCTGCAGCATTGTGACGTATTTGTAGGCATATCATTGGAAGATTGACCATAAGAGACTACATTTGCCAGGTGTCCGCCCGATGTCCTCCGTCGAAATTGGTGCGTCATCTTCAGCTGCAAGTATTTTTCCATGGGATTCAGAGGAGAAAGTAGACTTCCACGAACGATATATCAATGAAGAGATATGTGAAAAACACCTTGAGGATTGATTCTAAACAGCGTTTGCCGTGTTTCAGTCAATATTATGGAGTTCATTTGGAAAAAAGTTTGCCGTTTTGATGACTGAATTTTCGTTTTTTTTTATAGTCTCCTCATTGAAAACATCCGAAGTTCTTCAAAGGTAAATGATTTTATTTGAATGCTTTTCTGGTTTTTGTGAAAATGTTGCCCGCTAAATGCTATGCTAAATGCTACGCTGGCTATCAATACTCTTACACAAATGCTTGTTAGCTATGGTTGAAAAGCATATTTTGAAAATCTGAGATGACAGTGTTGTTAACAAAAGTCTAAGCTTGAGAGCAAATATATTTATTTCATTTCATTTGAGATTTTCATGAATAGTTAACCTCTTGAAGCTAGGGGGCACTATATTTGTATGTTTGGAAAAATAACGTTCCCAAAGTAAAAGGCCTATTTCTCAGGACCAGATTCTAGAATATGCATATAATTGACAGATTAGGATAGAAAACACTCAAAAGTTTCCAAAACTGTCAAAATAGTCTGTGAGTTTAACATAACTGATATTGCAGGCGAAACCCTGAGGAAAATCAAACCATGAAGTAGCTTCTATTTTGAAAGGCTATGGAACATAGAGTTATCTTTGCTCCATTTGAAGGGCTATCAACCAGATTCCTTTTTCTTTCGCTTCCTCAAGTCGTTAGACATTAGTTTCAGGCTTTTATTTTGAAAATTGAGCGAGAACGATAACATCGCGTCATTGTATGGCTGGGTGCCAGCAACATTTTGTTTCCGCAACAGAGTTTGGGCAGCCATTGCCATTCCCTCTCCTACTGAAAAAGACTTTTGCGGTTGAATATATATTTTAAAAATAAACTGAGGGTTGATTATAAAAAAAAAACTTTGACATGTTTCTGTGGACATTACAGATTACAATTTGGAATTTTTGTCTGCGTTGTCGTGACCGCTCTTTCCTGTGGATTTCTGAACATAACGCGCCAAACAAACGGAGGTATTTTGGATAGAAAAATAATCTTTATGGAACAGAAGGAACATTTATTGTGTAACTGGGAGTCTCGTGAGTGAAAACATCCAAAGATCATCAAAGGTAAACTATTAATTTGATTTGCTTTTCTGATTTTCGTGACCAAGCTACTTGATGCTAGGTGTTCATAATGTTTTGTTGAGCTATCGATAAATTTACACAAACGCTTGGATTGCTTTCGCTTTAAAGCATATTTTCTAAATCTGACACAACAGGTGGATTAACAAAAGGCTAAACTGTGTTTTGCCATATTGCAATTTCATTAATATTTTTAGTAATATTATTTGAATGTGGCGCTCTACAATTCAACGGTTGTTGATGACAATTATCCCGCTAAAGGGATGGGTAGCGTCAAGAAGTTAACGTTGCGTTATGCTAATGAGCTTGAGGCTATAAATAGGATCCCGGATCCGGGATTGCTCGACGCAAGAAGTTAATCTAACTGCACTGTCCAATTTACGGTAGCTGTTGCGGGAAATAAATGCCATGCTGTTGTTTGAGGATAGCGCACAAAAACAAAAAACTTTGATCACAGCAACTAGTTTGATACATTCACCTCTGAAGATAAATAATGTACTTACATTCAGTGATCTTGCTCTGATTTGTCATCCTGAGGGTCCCAGAGATAAAATGTAGCATCCTGAGGGTCCCAGAGATAAAATGTAGTGTTGCTTTGTTTCAAAAAATCTATTTTTATATCTAAATGTAGGAACTGGGTTCTACTCCCCACTAATGTCTCTGGCTCCACACCAATCCCGCCCGGCCATCTAGATGTGTGATAGTTAGTTTAAAAGCTAATGATCCATCATGTATGACATTCCTGGGCGTGTGTACATTCGCATTTTGTATTACCATATAATTTTTGTATGTTCTTTATAGTTACGTACTTGAAAATGTATCAATTGACCAAATCGGCACATTTGGGCAGACTTGATACAAAATATTGTCCAGTATAGCAATGCTTCACTGGATCAAACTGAAACTTAGCATACATTGCTGCCATCTAGTGGCCAGAATCTAAATTGCGCCTGAACTGCGCAATTTAAATTATGGCCTTTCTCTTGCATTTAAAATACTATAAAAAATAATAATAATTTCTTTCTTTCTTTGTATTATCTTTTACCAGATCTATTGTGTTAAATTCTCCTACTTTGGCAGCATCTCCTCTACCGATCATCCCGGGGAGTTGGCAACATGTCTATCTCTACCGATCATCCTGTGGGAGTTAGCAACTTATCTTTCTCTACCGATCATCCTGGAGAGTTGGCAATATGTCTTTACATTTACATTTACATTTAAGTCATTTAGCAGACGCTCTTATCCAGAGCGACTTACAAATTGGTGAATTCACCTTCTGACATCCAGTGGAACAGCCACTTACAATAGTGCATCTAAATCATTTAAGGGGGGGGGGGGTGAGAAGGATTACTTATCCTATCCTAGGTATTCCTTGAAGAGGTGGGGTTTCAGGTGTCTCCGGAAGGTGGTGATTGATTCTGCTGTCCTGGCGTCGTGAGGGAGTTTGTTCCACCATTGGGGGGCCAGAGCAGCGAACAGTTTTGACTGGGCTGAGCGGGAACTGTACTTCCTCAGTGGTAGGGAGGCGAGCAGGCCAGAGGTGGATGAACGCAGTGCCCTTGTTTGGGTGTAGGGCCTGATCAGAGCCTGGAGGTACTGCAGTGCCGTTCCCCTCACAGCTCCGTAGGCAAGCACCATGGTCTTGTAGCGGATGCGAGCTTCAACTGGAAGCCAGTGGAGAGAGCGGAGGAGCGGGGTGACGTGAGAGAACTTGGGAAGGTTGAACACCAGACGGGCTGCGGCGTTCTGGATGAGTTGTAGGGGTTTAATGGCACAGGCAGGGAGCCCAGCCAACAGCGAGTTGCAGTAATCCAGACGGGAGATGACAAGTGCCTGGATTAGGACCTGCGCCGCTTCCTGTGTGAGGCAGGGTCGTACTCTGCGGATGTTGTAAAGCATGAACCTACAGGAACGGGCCACCGCCATGATGTTGGTTGAGAACGACAGGGTGTTGTCCAGGATCACGCCAAGGTTCTTAGCGCTCTGGGAGGAGGACACAATGGAGTTGTCAACCGTGATGGCGAGATCATGGAACGGGCAGTCCTTCCCCGGGAGGAAGAGCAGCTCCGTCTTGCCGAGGTTCAGCTTGAGGTGGTGATCCGTCATCCACACTGATATGTCTGCCAGACATGCAGAGATGCGATTCGCCACCTGGTCATCAGAAGGGGGAAAGGAGAAGATTAATTGTGTGTCATCTGCATAGCAATGATAGGAGAGACCATGTGAGGTTATGACAGAGCCAAGTGACTTGGTGTATAGCGAGAATAGGAGAGGGCCTAGAACAGAGCCCTGGGGGACACCAGTGGTGAGAGCGCGCGTGGTGAGGAGACAGATTCTCGCCACGCCACCTGGTAGGAGCGACCTGTCAGGTAGGACGCAATCCAAGCGTGGGCCGCGCCGGAGATGCCCAACTCGGAGAGGGTGGAGAGGAGGATCTGATGGTTCACAGTATCGAAGGCAGCCGATAGGTCTAGAAGGATGAGAGCAGAGGAGAGAGAGTTAGCTTTAGCAGTGCGGAGCGCCTCCGTGATACAGAGAAGAGCAGTCTCAGTTGAATGACTAGTCTTGAAACCTGACTGATTTGGATCAAGAAGGTCATTCTGAGAGAGATAGCGGGAGAGCTGGCCAAGGATGGCACGTTCAAGAGTTTTGGAGAGAAAAGAAAGAAGGGATACTGGTCTGTAGTTGTTGACATCGGAGGGATCGAGTGTAGGTTTTTTCAGAAGGGGTGCAACTCTCGCTCTCTTGAAGACGGAAGGGACGTAGCCAGCGGTCAGGGATGAGTTGATGAGCGAGGTGAGGTAAGGGAGAAGGTCTCCGGAAATGGTCTAGAGAAGAGAGGAGGGGATAGGGTCAAGCGGGCAGGTTGTTGGGCGGCCGGCCGTCACAAGAAGCGAGATTTCATCTGGAGAGAGAGGGGAGAAAGAGGTCAGAGCACAGGGTAGGGCAGTGTGAGCAGAACCAGCGGTGTCGTTTGACTTAGCAAACGAGGATCGGATGGAAGGATCGACCTTCTTTTCAAAATGGTTGACGAAGTCATCTGCAGAGAGGGAGGAGGGGGGGGAGGGGGAGGAGGATTCAGGAGGGAGGAGAAGGTGGCAAAGAGCTTCCTAGGGTTAGAGGCAGATGCTTGGAATTTAGAGTGGTAGAAAGTGGCTTTAGCAGCAGAGACAGAGGAGGAAAATGTAGAGAGGAGGGAGTGAAAGGATGCCAGATCCGCAGGGAGGCGAGTTTTCCTCCATTTCCGCTCGGCTGCCCGGAGCTCTGTTCTGTGAGCTCGCAATGAGTCGTCGAGCCAAATATCGGTATGTGAAATACTGCCAATACAGGATGATTGGAGGAGATGTTAACAACTTCCCAGGATGATAGGTAGAGAGACATGTTGCCAACTCCCACAGGATGATCGGTAGAGAGACATGTTGCAAACTCCCACAGGATGATAGGTAAAGAAAGACATGTTGCCAACTCCCACAGGATGATCAGTAGAGGAAGACATGTTGCCAACTCCCACAGGATGATCGGTAGAGAAAGACATGTTGCCAACTCCCACAGGATGATCAGTAGAGGAAGACATGTTGCCAACTCCCCAGGATGATCGATAAAGAAAGACATGTTGCCAACTCCCACAGGATGATCGGTAGAGAAAGACATGTTGCCAACTCCCACAAGATGATAGGTAGAGAAAGACAAGTTGCCAACTCCACAGGATGATAGGTAGAGAAAGACAAGTTGCCAACTCCACAGGATGATAGGTAGAGAAAGACAAGTTGCAAACTCCCACAGGATGATCGGTAGAGAAAGATATGTTGCCAACTCCCCCGGATTATCATTAGCAAATACATCTTGCTACCTCCCCAGGATGATCGATAAAGAAAGACATTTTGCCAACTCCCCAGGATGATCGATAAAAAGGACGTTGCCAACTCCCACAGGATGATCGGTAGAGAAAGACATGTTGCCAACTCCCACAGGATGATCGGTAGAGAAAGACATGTTGCCAACACCCACAGGATGATCGGTAGAGAAAGACATGTTGCCAACTCCCACAGGATGATCGGTAGAGAAAGACATGTTGCCAACACCCACAGGATGATCGGTAGAGAAAGACATGTTGCCAACTCCCACAGGATGATAGGTAGAGCAATACATGTTGCAAACTCCCACAGGATGATAGGTAGAGAAAGACATGTTGCCAACTCCCACAGGATGATCAGTAGAGAAAGATATGTTGCCAACTCCCACAGGATGATAGGTAGAGCAATACATGTTGCAAACTCCCACAGGATGATAGGTAGAGAAAGACATGTTGCCAACTCCCACAGGATGATCAGTAGAGAAAGACATGTTGCCAACTCCCACAGGATGATAGGTAGAGAAAGACATGTTGCCAACTCCCACAGGATGATAAGTAGAGAAAGACATGTTGCAAACTCCCACAGGATGATAGGTAGAGAAAGACATGTTGCCAACTCCCACAGGATGATCAGTAGAGAAAGACATGTTGCAAACTCCCACAGGATGATCAGTAGAGAAAGACATGTTGCCAACTCCCCAGGATGATCAGTAGAGAAAGACATGTTGCCAACTCCCACAGGATGATCAGTAGAGAAAGACATGTTGCCAACTCCCCAGGATGATCGGTAGAGAAAGACATGTTGCCAACTCCCACAGGATGATCAGTAGAGAAAGACATGTTGCCAACTCCCACAGGATGATCGGTAGAGAAAGACATGTTGCCAACTCCCACAGGATGATCGGTAGAGAAAGACATGTTGCCAACTCCCACAGGATGATCGGTAGAGAAAGACATGTTGCCAACTCCCCAGGATGATCAGTAGAGAAAGACATGTTGCCAACTCCCACAGGATGATCAGTAGAGAAAGACATGTTGCCAACTCCCACAGGATGATCAGTAGAGAAAGACATGTTGCCAACACCCACAGGATGATCAGTAGAGAAAGACATGTTGCCAACACCCCAGGATGATCAGTAGAGAAAGACATGTTGCCAACTCCCCAGGATGACCGGTAGAGAAAGACATGTTGCCAACTCCCACAGGATGATCAGTAGAGAAAGACATGTTGCCAACTCCCACAGGATGATCAGTAGAGAAAGACATGTTGCCAACACCCACAGGATGATCAGTAGAGAAAGACATGTTGCCAACACCCCAGGATGATCAGTAGAGAAAAACATGTTGCCAACTCCCCAGGATGATCGGTAGAGAAAGACATGTTGCCAACTCCCCAGGATGATCGGTAGAGAAAGACATGTTGCCAACTCCCCAGGATGATCGATAAAAAGGACGTTGCCAACTCCCACAGGATGATCGGTAGAGAAAGACATGTTGCCAACTCCCACAGGATGATCGGTAGAGAAAGACATGTTGCCAACACCCACAGGATGATCGGTAGAGAAAGACATGTTGCCAACTCCCACAGGATGATCGGTAGAGAAAGACATGTTGCCAACACCCACAGGATGATCGGTAGAGAAAGACATGTTGCCAACTCCCACAGGATGATAGGTAGAGCAATACATGTTGCAAACTCCCACAGGATGATAGGTAGAGAAAGACATGTTGCCAACTCCCACAGGATGATCAGTAGAGAAAGATATGTTGCCAACTCCCACAGGATGATAGGTAGAGCAATACATGTTGCAAACTCCCACAGGATGATAGGTAGAGAAAGACATGTTGCCAACTCCCACAGGATGATCAGTAGAGAAAGACATGTTGCCAACTCCCACAGGATGATAGGTAGAGAAAGACATGTTGCCAACTCCCACAGGATGATAAGTAGAGAAAGACATGTTGCAAACTCCCACAGGATGATAGGTAGAGAAAGACATGTTGCCAACTCCCACAGGATGATCAGTAGAGAAAGACATGTTGCAAACTCCCACAGGATGATCAGTAGAGAAAGACATGTTGCCAACTCCCCAGGATGATCAGTAGAGAAAGACATGTTGCCAACTCCCACAGGATGATCAGTAGAGAAAGACATGTTGCCAACTCCCCAGGATGATCGGTAGAGAAAGACATGTTGCCAACTCCCACAGGATGATCAGTAGAGAAAGACATGTTGCCAACTCCCACAGGATGATCGGTAGAGAAAGACATGTTGCCAACTCCCACAGGATGATCGGTAGAGAAAGACATGTTGCCAACTCCCACAGGATGATCGGTAGAGAAAGACATGTTGCCAACTCCCCAGGATGATCAGTAGAGAAAGACATGTTGCCAACTCCCACAGGATGATCAGTAGAGAAAGACATGTTGCCAACTCCCCAAGATGATCGATAAAGAAAGACATGTTGCCAACTCCCCAGGATGATCGATAAAGAAAGACATGTTGCCAACTCCCACAGGATGATCGATAAAGAAAGACATGTTGCCAACTCCCCAGGATGATCGGTAGAGAAAGACATGTTGCCAACTCCCACAGGATGATAGGTAGAGAAAGACATGTTGCCAACTCCCACAGGATGATCAGTAGAGAAAGACATGTTGCCAACTCCCACAGGATGATCAGTAGAGAAAGACATGTTGCCAACACCCACAGGATGATCAGTAGAGAAAGACATGTTGCCAACACCCCAGGATGATCAGTAGAGAAAGACATGTTGCCAACTCCCCAGGATGATCGGTAGAGAAAGACATGTTGCCAACTCCCACAGGATGATCAGTAGAGAAAGACATGTTGCCAACTCCCACAGGATGATCAGTAGAGAAAGACATGTTGCCAACACCCACAGGATGATCAGTAGAGAAAGACATGTTGCCAACACCCCAGGATGATCAGTAGAGAAAGACATGTTGCCAACTCCCCAGGATGATCGGTAGAGAAAGACATGTTGCCAACTCCCCAGGATGATCGGTAGAGAAAGACATGTTGCCAACTCCCACAGGATGATCATTAGAGAAAGACATGTTGCCAACTCCCCAGGATGATCGGTAGAGAAAGACATGTTGCCAACTCCCACAGGATGATCATTAGAAAATACATGCTGCCAACTCCCCAGGATAACCGATAAAGAAAGACATGTTGCCAACTCCCACAGGATGATAGGTAGAGCAATACATGTTGCAAACTCCCACAGGATGATAGGTAGAGAAAGACATGTTGCCAACTCCCACAGGATGATCAGTAGAGAAAGACATGTTGCCAACTCCCACAGGATGATCAGTAGAGAAAGACATGTTGCCAACTCCCACAGGATGATCGATAAAGAAAGACATGTTGCCAACTCCCCAGGATGATCGATAAAGAAAGACATGTTGCCAACTCCCACAGGATGATCGATAAAGAAAGACATGTTGCCAACTCCCCAAGATGATCATTAGAAAATACATGCTGCCAACTCCCCAGGATGATAGGTAGAGAAAGAAAAGTTTCCAACTCCCACAGGATGATAGGTAGAGAAAGACAGGTTGCAAACTCCACAGGATGATCAATAAAGAAAGACATGTTGCCAACTCCCCAAGATGATCATTAGAAAATACATGTTGACAACACCCCAGGATGATCGGTAGAGAAAGATATGTTGCCAACTCCCACAGGATGTTCGGTAAAGAAAGACATGTTGCAAACTCCCACAGGATGTTCGGTAAAGAAAGACATGTTGCAAACTCCCACAGGATGATCAATAAAGAAAGACATGTTGCCAACTCCCTAAGATGATCGATAAAAAAGACATGTCGGTATCGATCATCCTGGGGAGTTGGCAAAATGTCTTTCTTTATCGATCATCCTGGGGAGGTAGCAAGATGTATTTGCTAATGATCATCCGGGGGAGTTGGCAACATATCTTTCTCTACCGATCATCCTGTGGGAGTTGGCAACATGTCTTTCTCTACCGATCATCCTGTGGGAGTTGGCAACATGTCCTTTTTATCGATCATCCTGGGGAGTTGGCAACATGTCTTTCTTTATCGATCATCCTGGGGAGTTGGCAACATGTCTTTCTCTACCGATCATCCTGTGTGAGTTGGCAACATGTCTTTCTCTACTGATCATCCTGTGTGAGTTGGCAACATGTCTTTCTCTACTGATCATCCTGTGGGAGTTGGCAACATGTCTTTCTCTACTGATCATCCTGTGGGAGTTGGCAACATGTCTTTCTCTACTGATCATCCTGGGGAGTTGGCAACATGTCTTTCTCTACTGATCATCCTGTGGGAGTTTGCAACTTGTCTTTCTCTACCTATCATCCTGGGGAGTTGGCAACTTGTCTTTCTCTACCTATCATCTTGTGGGAATTGGCAACATGTCTTTCTCTACCGATCATCCTGTGGGAGTTGGCAACATGTCTTTCTTTATCGGTCATCCTGGGGAGTTGGCAACATGTCTTTCTCTACTGATCATCCTGTGGGAGTTGGCAACATGTCTTTCTCTACCTATCATCCTGTGGGAGTTGGCAACATGTCTTTCTCTACTGATCATCCTGTGGGAGTTGGCAACATGTCTTTCTCTACTGATCATCCTGTGGGAGTTGGCAACATGTCTTTCTCTACTGATCATCCTGGGGAGTTGGCAACATGTCTTTCTCTACTTATCATCCTGTGGGAGTTGGCAACATGTCTTTCTCTACTGATCATCCTGTGGGAGTTGGCAACATGTCTTTCTTTATCGGTCATCCTGGGGATTTGGCAACATGTCTTTCTCTACCGATCATCCTGTGGGAGTTGGCAACATGTCTTTCTCTACTGATCATCCTGTGGGAGTTGGCAACATGTCTTTCTCTACTGATCATCCTGGGGATTTGGCAACATGTCTTTCTCTACCGATCATCCTGTGGGAGTTGGCAGCATGTATTTTCTAATGATCATCCTGTGGGAGTTGGCAACATGTCTTTCTTTATCGATCATCCTGTGGGAGTTGGCAACATGTCTTTCTTTATTGATCATCCTGGGGAGGTGGCAACATGTCTTTCTCTACCTATCATCCTGTGGGAGTTGGCAACATGTCTCTCTACCTATCATCCTGGGAAGTTGTTAACATCTCCTCCAATCATCCTGTATTGGCAGTATTTCACATACCGATATTTGGCCCAGATCACTGAAGCACCTTGTGCTCTGAACAAAATATAAAAGAATATGAAGCCCGGGAGTCGAGCCCCTGCAGCGATCTCCTACCCAGCAATCTCTGGTAGCCAGGGTATCTGGGTATTCGGCTGGGTATGGTAGTGTTATACCACTTTAATGTACAACTGTGTGTGTGTGTGTGTGTGTGTGTGTGTGTGTGTGTGTGTGTGTGTGTGTGTGTGTGTGTGTGTGTGTGTGTGTGTGTGTGTGTGTGCGCATGCGCGTGCGTGCGTGCGTGCGTGTGTGTGTGTGTGTGTGTGTGTGTGTGTGTGTGTGTGTGTGTGTGTGTGTGTGTGTGTGTGTGTGTGTGTGTGTGTGTGTGTGTGTGTGTGTGTGTGTGTGTGTGTGTGTGTGTGTCTAAGCATGTTCCTCTCCCCAACAGAGTGGTATTTACTTCCCCTGCGTGAGCCATGTTGGGTCGCTTGACAGTCAGACAAACAGACAAGCAATCTCTAGCCTGGATGATTACACTGCTATTTACTGTGACCTTCTCATTCATACATACAGCACACTGCTTCAAGTGCTTCTCATGACTCACAGATAGGAGAAGAGTCAACTTACTGAAAAGTGGTCAAAGATTGTATGTTTGAGAGAGGGGGGGTGAAAGTGAGGAAGAGAATAGAGAAGAACAGAGAGAGAGAGAGACAAAGAGAGACATACGGTTACATTTTAACAAACCTAAAGCAATGGTTTAACCAACTCGGCTCGCAATTTAACAATTGTATTCATATTTACAGATGGCGTACAAGTTTATTATTGAGGAACATGAAAGTTCACATGTTCGAGAAGGCATTCTGCCAAAAAACCCATTTAATATTTTTAAATATTCAAAATGGTTCTCCTGCAGAGTAGTGACCTGTGAAAAAATGCCTAGTTTCCTGTAACGGGTCATGTATCTTGACGCTGGTGGTCGGGTTAAAGGTCTTGTTGATGTCTTAGAAATCATTTTTGATATTTTCACTACGTGGAATTATGAGTGCAAAAGCTGGCTGTGACGCCAAGGGCTGGGTTTAAAAAATGAATAAATTAATGATAGGTGTGGCTAAGGCTTGGCCACTCCCAGGCCAATTCACATGATTCATGTCTTAATGCTGCATGCCATTGCCTCAAGTTCTTTAGGTTCTTGACCGGCATTGTGATGTCATCCAATTCGGCTGGGGTCCCGGAATGTTCTCTTTCTAGTCCATTGTATTTCAGTCCATTACAGCATAGTTACATCAACTTTATAGCATCAGTAAAAAAAATCTGTGTTTGCTCAATATGTTTTGGAGTGTTGACAGTCAATGTGGTTGTGTTTGGATTCGAATGAGTCTAGGTATAGAACTGAATCATTTGAATAATGTCTGGAGGATCATGTCTTTGGTAACTGAACATGAGGCTCCTCTTTGAAAAAGGGGATGGTTACATGCTGAATGGAGTAGCCTGTGTGAACTGTGAATGATGGAGGATTCACTACAGGTAGGCCTGTGTGAACTGTGAATGATGGAGGATTCACTGCAGGTAGGCCTGTGTGAACTGTGAATGATGGAGGATTCACTGCAGGTAGGCCTGTGTGAACTGTGAATGATGGAGGATTCACTGCAGGTAGGCCTGTGTGAACTGTGAATGATGGAGGATTCACTACAGGTAGGCCTGTGTGAACTGTGAATGATGGAGGATTCACTACAGGTAGGCCTGTGTGAACTGTGAATGATGGAGGATTCACTACAGGTAGGCCTGTGTGAACTGTGAATGATGGAGGATTCACTACAGGTAGGCCTGTGTGAACTGTGAATGATGGAGGATTCACTACAGGTAGGCCTGTGTGAACTGTGAATGATGGAGGATTCACTACAGGTAGGCCTGTGTGAACTGTGAATGATGGAGGATTCACTACAGGTAGGCCTGTGTGAACTGTGAATGATGGAGGATTCACTACAGGTAGGCCTGTGTGAACTGTGAATGATGGAGGATTCACTACAGGTAGGCCTGTGTGAACTGTGAATGATGGAGGATTCCCTACAGGTAGGCCTGTGTGAACTGTGAATGATGGAGGATTCACTACAGGTAGGCCTGTGTGAACTGTGAATGATGGAGGATTCCCTACAGGTAGGCCTGTGTGAACTGTGAATGATGGAGGATTCACTACAGGTAGGCCTGTGTGAACTGTGAATGATGGAGGATTCCCTACAGGTAGGCCTGTGTGAACTGTGAATGATGGAGGATTCACTACAGGTAGGCCTGGTTGCACTGTGAATGATGGAGGATTCACTACAGGTAGGCCTGGTTGCACTGTGAATGATGGAGGATTCACTACAGGTAGGCCTGGTTGCACTGTGAATGATGGAGGATTCACTACAGGTAGGCCTGGTTGCACTGTGAATGATGGAGGATTCACTACAGGTAGGCCTGGTTGCACTGTGAATGATGGAGGATTCACTACAGGTAGGCCTGGTTGCACTGTGAATGATGGAGGATTCACTACAGGTAGGCCTGGTTGCACTGTGAATGATGGAGGATTCACTACAGGTAGGCCTGGTTGCACTGTGAATGATGGAGGATTCACTACAGGTAGGCCTGGTTGCACTGTGAATGATGGAGGATTCCCTACAGGTAGGCCTGTGTGATCTGTGAATGATGGAGGATTCCCTACAGGTAGGCCTGTGTGAACTGTGAATGATGGACGATTCACTACAGGTAGGCCTGGTTGCACTGTGAATGATGGAGGATTCCCTACAGGTAGGCCTGTGTGAACTGTGAATGATGGACGATTCACTACAGGTAGGCCTGGTTGCACTGTGAATGATGGAGGATTCCCTACAGGTAGGCCTGTGTGAACTGTGAATGATGGAGGATTCCCTACAGGTAGGCCTGTGTGATCTGTGAATGATGGAGGATTCCCTACAGGTAGGCCTGTGTGAACTGTGAATGATGGAGGATTCACTACAGGTAGGCCTGTGTGAACTGTGAATGATGGAGGATTCACTACAGGTAGGCCTGGTTGCACTGTGAATGATGGAGGATTCACTACAGGTAGGCCTGTGTGAACTGTGAATGATGGAGGATTCACTACAGGTAGGCCTGGTTGCACTGTGAATGATGGAGGATTCACTACAGGTAGGCCTGTGTGATCTGTGAATGATGGAGGATTCACTACAGGTAGGCCTGTGTGAACTGTGAATGATGGAGGATTCACTACAGGTAGGCCTGTGTGAACTGTGAATGATGGAGGATTCACTACAGGTAGGCCTGTGTGAACTGTGAATGATGGAGGATTCACTACAGGTAGGCCTGTGTGAACTGTGAATGATGGAGGATTCACTACAGGTAGGCCTGTGTGAACTGTGAATGATGGAGGATTCACTACAGGTAGGCCTGTGTGAACTGTGAATGATGGAGGATTCACTACAGGTAGGCCTGGTTGCACTGTGAATGATGGAGGATTCACTACAGGTAGGCCTGTGTGATCTGTGAATGATGGAGGATTCACTACAGGTAGGCCTGTGTGAACTGTGAATGATGGAGGATTCACTACAGGTAGGCCTGGTTGCACTGTGAATGATGGAGGATTCACTACAGGTAGGCCTGTGTGAACTGTGAATGATGGAGGATTCACTACAGGTAGGCCTGTGTGAACTGTGAATGATGGAGGATTCACTACAGGTAGGCCTGTGTGAACTGTGAATGATGGAGGATTCACTACAGGTAGGCCTGTGTGAACTGTGAATGATGGAGGATTCACTACAGGTAGGCCTGGTTGCACTGTGAATGATGGAGGATTCACTACAGGTAGGCCTGGTTGCACTGTGAATGATGGAGGATTCACTACAGGTAGGCCTGTGTGAACTGTGAATGATGGAGGATTCACTACAGGTAGGCCTGGTTGCACTGTGAATGATGGAGGATTCACTACAGGTAGGCCTGTGTGAACTGTGAATGATGGAGGATTCACTACAGGTAGGCCTGTGTGAACTGTGAATGATGGAGGATTCACTACAGGTAGGCCTGTGTGAACTGTGAATGATGGAGGATTCACTACAGGTAGGCCTGTGTGAACTGTGAATGATGGAAGATTCACTACAGGTAGGCCTGTGTGAACTGTGAATTATGCAAAAGCATGAAGGTAAAAGCCTCACCACTAGACCATTTTTGGGCAGCAGGTAGACTAGTGATTAGAGGCAGGTAGCCTTAGTGATTAGAGCGTTAGACTAGTAACCAGCAGGTAGACTAGTGATTAGAGCGTTAGACTAGTAACCAGCAGGTAGCCTAGTGATTAGAGGCAGGTAGCCTAGTGATTACAGCGTTAGAATAGTAACCAGCAGGTAGCCAAGTGATTAGAGCGTTAGACTAGTAACCAGTAGGTAGACTAGTGATTAGAGGCAGGTAGCCTAGTGATTAGAGGCAGGTAGCCAAGTGATTAGAGCGTTAGACTAGTAACCAGCAGGTAGACTAGTGATTAGAGCGTTAGACTAGTAACCAGCAGGTAGACTAGTGATTAGAGGCAGGTAGCCTAGTGATTAGAGGCAGGTAGCCAAGTGATTAGAGTGTTAGACTAGTAACCAGCAGGTAGACTAGTGATTAGAGCGTTAGACTCGTAACCAGCAGGTAGCCTAGTTATTAGAGCGTTAGACTAGTAACCAGCAGGTAGACTAGTGATTAGAGCGTTAGACTAGTAACCAGCAGGTAGACTAGTGATTAGAGCATTAGACTAGTAACCAGCAGGTAGACTAGTGATTTAGAGGCAGGTAGCCTAGTGATTAGAGCGTTAGACTAGTAACCTGCAGGTAGACTAGTGATTAGAGTGTTAGACTAGTAACCAGCAGGTAGCCTAGTGATTAGAGCATTAGACTAGTAACCAGCAGGTAGACTAGTGATTTAGAGGCAGGTAGCCTAGTGATTAGAGCGTTTGACTAGTAACCAGCAGGTAGACTAGTGATTAGAGCATTAGACTAGTAACCAGCAGGTAGCCTAGTGATTAGAGGCAGGTAGCCTGGTGATTAGAGGCAGTTATTCTAGTGATTAGAGCATTAGACTAGTAACCAGCAGGATGCCCAGTGATTAGAGCGTTAGACTAGTAACCAGCAGGTAGACTAGTGATTAGAGCGTTAGACTAGTAACCAGCAGGTAGCCTAGGGATTAGAGCGTTAGACTAGTAACCAGCAGGTAGACTAGTGATTAGAGCGTTAGACTAGTAACCAGCAGGTAGACTAGTGATTAGAGCGTTAGACTAGTAACCAGCAGGTAGAATAGTGATTAGAGCGTTAGACTAGTAACCAGCAGGTAGCCTAGTGATTTGAGGCAGGTAGCCTAGTGATTAGAGCGTTAGACTAGTAACCAAAAGTTTGCTAGATCAAATCCCTGAGCTGACAAGGTAAAAATATGTTGTTCACAGTTAACCCACTGTGCCTAGGCTGTGGTTGTAAATAAGATTTTTTTCTTAATTAACTGCCTTGTCAAGTTAAATAAAATGTAGAAACCTGTTATGGATTGCTACTTGTTAATGCATGGCCAGGATAAGAAAAGCATCAGACACGTTGCAGTTGAACCAGATGTCTTTATGGTAACAGCAGCCTGTAAGGTCTTGGTTTTTCAATCAAACGAAATGGGAAAACAAGCTGTTGTTACAGTGTCAACGAATCATCCCATCGCTATTTCCATGATAGGAATACATAGAGATGGGTTTTACACTAAATAATAACAGAAGCTAAAATAACGTACAATTAGCTTAGCATAGCATAGATAAGGGGATGTTGCTAAACATGGGTTTTACACTAAATAATAACAGGAGCTAAAATAACGTACAATTAGCTTAGCATAGCATAGATAAGGGGATGTTGCTAAACATGACATTTTGATAACGCGTTTGGTGATTAAGATGTTTTTCAAAATGGTCTCACGAGCCAAATCATTTCTGATAGTCTTAACTATTAGGCGAATGCATTGGGCAGGACAACAACAAACTGCTTTCGTTGAGAAGGAGTGGAGGCGGTATATGTTTGGTTTTTAATCAAATGAAAAGAAATGGAGAAAAAGTTTTAAATGATTCTAAATAAAAATTTTGTGGGCACAAAAAAAGCACATCTCTCCATGTGCTTATGGGATAGGCTGTGAGTCTGCTGTCAAAATCCATGCCATAATAAACCACATTACTGCTACGACCAGCATTCGGTTGGTTTTAAATATCCCCGACCAGAGCTGCCTGAAATTTGGAACGTTTTTAAGGAAACATCTCAGATATTGCCATCCTTCCCACCTTAGTGCAAGCAAGCTCATAAAATACAGGTAAATGACAAATCCTGGTTCCAGGGTTTGAGATCAGAAGAGCACCGGCTTTAAAGGGATACTTCAGGATTTTGTCCTGAAGCCTTTTCTTTGTCAGTGATCTAAAATGATAGCAGTCACTCTTTAGAATGACAGAGGGAGAGAGATGGAGAAATAGAGTGACAGAGAGAGAGAGAGAGAGAGAGAGAATGATGAAGAAAAGAGTGACAGAGAGAGAGAGAGAGAGAGATGGAGAAAAGAGTGACAGAGAGAGAGAGAGAGATGGAGAAAAGAGTGACAGAGAGAGAGAGATGGAGAAAAGAGTGACAGAGAGAGAGAGAGAGATGGAGAAAAGAGTGACAGAGAGAGAGAGAGAGATGGAGAAAAGAGTGACAGAGAGAGAGAGAGAGAGATGGAGAAAAAAGTGACAGAGAGAGAGAGAGAGATGGAGAAAAGGGAGAGAGAGAGAGAGAGATGGAGAAAAGGGAGAGAGAGAGAGAGAGATGGAGAAAAGAGAGAGAGAGAGATGGAGAAAAGAGTGACAGAGAGAGAGAGAGAGAGAGATGGAGAAAAGAGTGACAGAGAGAGAGAGATGGATGGAAAAGAGTGACAGAGAGAGAGAGAGAGAGAGATGGCAAAAAGAGTGACAGAGAGAGAGAGAGAGAGAGAGAGATGGAGAAAAGAGTGACAGAGAGAGAGAGAGAGAGATGGAGAAAAGAGTGACAGAGAGAGAGAGAGAGAGATATGGAGAAAAGAGTGACAGAGAGAGAGAGATGGAGAAAAGAGTGACAGAGAGAGAGAGAGAGATGGAGAAAAGAGTGACAGAGAGAGAGAGAGAGAGAGAGATGGAGAAAAGAGTGACAGAGAGAGAGAGAGAAAGATGGAGAAAAGAGTGACAGAGAGAGAGAGAGAGAGAGATGGCAAAAAGAGTGACAGAGAGAGAGAGAGAGATGGAGAAAAGAGTGACAGAGAGAGAGAGAGAGAGATGGAGAAAAGAGTGACAGAGAGAGAGAGAGATATGGAGAAAAGAGGGACAGAGAGAGAGAGATGGAGAAAAGAGTGACAGACAGAGAGAGAGAGAGAGAGAGAGAGAGAGAGAGAGAGAGAGATGGAGAAACAAGTGACAGAGAGAGGGAGAGAGAGAGATAGAGAGAGAGATGAAGAAAAGAGTGAAAGAGAGAGAGAGAGAGAGAGAGAGAGAGAGAGATGGAGAAAAGAGTGACAGAGAGAGAGAGAGAGAGATGGAGAAAAGAGTGACAGAGAGAGAGTGAGAGAGATGGAGAGAGAGCAACTGAGAGAGAGAGAGAGAGAGAGAGAGAGCAACTGAGAGAGAGAGAGAGAGAGAGAGAGAGAGAGATGGAGAAAAGAGAGAGAGAGAGAGCAACTGAGAGAGAGAGAGAGAGAGAGAGAGAGAGAGAAATAGAGAACCCACTGGATTCTCCAATAACATTGAATGAGTTACAGGACAAAATAAAAACCCTCCAACCCAAAAAGGCCTGTGGTGTTGATGGTATCCTTAATGAAATGATCAAATATACAGACAACAAATTCCAATTGGCTATACTAAAACTCTTTAACATCATCCTTAGCTCTGGCATCTTCCCCAATATTTGGAACCAAGGACTGATCACCCCAATCCACAAAAATGGAGACGAATTTGACCCCAATAACTACCGTGGAATATGCGTCAACAGTAACCTTGGGAAAATCCTCTGCATTATCATTAACAGCAGACTCGTACACTTCCTCAATGAAAACAATGTACTGAGCAAATGTCAAATTGGCTTTTTACCAAATTACCGTACAACAGACCATGTATTCTCCCTGCACACCCTAATTGACAACCAAACAAACCAAAACAAAGGCAAAGTCTTCTCATGCTTTGTTGATTTCAAAAAAGCCTTCAACTCAATTTGGCATGAGGGTCTGCTATACAAACTGATGGAAAGTGGTGTTGGGGGTAAAACATACGACATCATAAAATCCATGTACACAAACAACAAGTGTGCGGTTAAAATTGGCAAAAAACACACAAATTTCTTCACACAGGGTCGTGGGGTTAGACAGGGATGCAGCTTAAGCCCCACCCTCTTCAACATATATATCAACGAACTGGCGCGGGCACTAGAAAAGTCTGCAGCACCCGGCCTCACCCTACTAGAATCTGAAGTCAAATGTCTGCTGTTTGATGATGATCTGGTGCTTCTGTCACCAACCAAGGAGGACCTACAGCAGCACCTAGATCTTATGCACAGATTCTGTCAGACCTGGGCCCTGACAGTAAATCTCAGTAAGACCAAAATAATGGTGTTCCAAAAAAGGTCCAGTCACCAGGACCACAAATACAAATTCCATCTAGACACTGTTGCCCTAGAGCACACAAAAAACTATACATACCTTGGCCTAAACATCAGCGCCACAGGTAACTTCCACAAAGCTGTGAACGATCTGAGAGACAAGGCAAGAAGGGCATTCTATGCCATCAAAAGGAACATAAATTTCAACATACCAATTAGGATTTGGCTAAAAATACTTGAATCAGTCATAG
>NC_088243.1:89430421-89467921 GCF_036934945.1 Oncorhynchus masou masou
TTCTGTTGAAGCCATTCTGTTGTTGATTTACTTCTGTGTTTTGGGTCGTTGTCTTGTTGCATCACCAACTTCTGTTGAGCTTAAATTGGTGGACAGGTAGCCGTACATTCTCCTGCAAAATGACTTGATAAACATGAGAATTATTTTTTCCATTGATGATAACAAGCTGCCCAGGCCCTGAGGCAGCAAAGCAGCCCCAAACCAGGATGCTACCTCCACCATACTTTACAGTTGGGATGAGGTTTTGATGTTGGTGTGCTGTGCCTTTTTTCTCCACACAGTGTTGTGTTCCTTCCAAACACCTCAACTGTAGTTTAATCTGTCCACCGAATATCCTGCCAGTAGCGCTGTGGAACATCCAGGTGCTCTTTTGCGAACTTCAGAAGTGCAGCAATGTTTTTTTTTGGTCAGCAGTGGCTTCTTCTGTGGTGTCCTCTCAGTAACACCATTCTTGTTTAGTGTTTTACGTATCGTAGACTTGTCAACAGAGATGTTAGCATGTTCCAGATATTTCTGTAAGTCTTCAGCTGACTCTAGGATTCTTCTTAACCTCATAGAGCATTCTGCGCTGTGCTCTTGCAGTCATCTTTGCAGGATGGCCACTCCTAGGGAGAGTAGCAACAGTGCTGAACTTTCTCCATTTATAGACAATTTGTCTTACCGTGGAATGATGAACATCAAGGCTTTTAGAGATACTTCTGTAACCATTTCCAGCTTTATACAAGTCAACAATTCTTAATCTTAGGTCTTCAAAGATCTCTTTTCTTCGAGGCATGGTTCACATCAGGCAGTGCTTCTTGTGAATTGCTGTAACGGCTTTCGTCTGGTGAAGGAGAAGCAGACCAAAATGCAGCGTGGTATTTTTGAACATGTTTAATGATGAATGAAAAAACAAACTATACAAAAACAACAAACGGAACGTGAAAACCTATACAGCCTATCTGGTGACAACAAACATAGAGACAGGAACAATCACCCACGAAATACTCAAAGAATATGGCTGCTTAAATATGGTTCCCAATCAGAGACAACGATAAACACCTGACTGATTGAGAACCGCCTCAGGCAGCCATAGACTATGCTATACACCCCCAAGACAAAACACACCACAAAAAACCCATGTCACACCCTGGCCTGACCAAATAAATGCAGACAAGAGAGAAGGGAGAAGAGAGAGAGAAGAGACCACAATGTACTGAAAACCTGAAGAGAAGAGAGAGAGAAGGGATCACGATGTATTGAAAACCTGAGGAGAAGAGAGAGAGAAGGGACCACGATGTACTGAAAACCTGAGGAGAAGAGAGAGAGAAGAGACCACGATGTACTGAAAACCTGAGGAGAAGAGAGAGAGAAGAGACCACGATGTACTGAAAACCTGAGGAGAAGAGAGAGAGAAGAGACCACAATGTACTGAAAACCTGAGGAGAAGAGAGAGAGAAGAGACCACGATGTACTGAAAACCTGAGGAGAAGAGAGAGAGAAGGGACCACGATGTACTGAAAACCTGAGGAGAAGAGAGAGAGAAGAGACCACGATGTACTGAAAACCTGAGGAGAAGAGAGAGAGAAGAGACCACGATGTACTGAAAACCTGAGGAGAAGAGAGAGAGAAGGGACCACGATGTACTGAAAACCTGAGGAGAAGAGAGAGAGAAGAGACCACAATATACTGAAAACCTGAGGAGAAGAGAGAGAGAAGAGACCACAATGTATTGAAAACCTGAGGAGAAGAGAGAGAGAAGGGACCACGATGTACTGAAAACCTGAGGAGAGGAGGAGCCAGACGGGGACATGAGGGTTGGTTGGTTATTAGCAGCGACAGACAGGAGTACGCCAACACTTTCCTCTCCTCAGTCGCTATATATTCTCCCGGCGTCTCCTCATATTAACACAAGTCATTTCTCTTCACATGGTTGAATGAGTATCCCTTTAAAACTATCCCGAAGGTACAGCAAAAGAGTGTACTCCAACAACGTCTTGTCTACTCCTCTCCCTCTTCTCCTCTTCCCTCGTTCCTTGTCCTCTTCTATCTTCTCTTCCAGGATAGACGATCTGATTTGATCTCTTCATGAGACTGAGCGGGAGACGAAGGATGGGAAATGCACATGAATAAGTAAATAATCAAGTCTAATCTAATTTTTTTGTCACATACACATGGTTAGCATATGTTAATGCGAGTGTTGCGAAATGCTTGTGCTTCTAGTTCCGACAATGCAGTAATAACCAACAAGTAATCTAACCTAACAATTCCAAAACTACTACCTTATACACACAAGTGTAAAGGGATAAAGAATATGTACATAAAGATATATGAATGAGAGATGGTACAGAGCAGCATAGGCAAGATGCAGTAGTTGGTATAGAGTACAGTACATACAAATGAGATGAGTAATGTAGGGTATATAAACATAAAGTGGCATTGTTTAAAGTGGCTAGTGGTACATGTATTACATAAAGATGTCAAGATGCAGTAGATGATATAGAGTACAGTATATACATATACATATGAGATGAATAATGTAGGGTATGCAAACATTATATTAAGTAGCATTGTTTAAAGTGGCTAGTGATATATTTTTACGTCAATTTCCATCAATTTCCATTATTAAAGTGGCTGGAGTTGAGTCAGTATGTTGGCAGCAACCACTCAATGTTAGTGGTGGCTGTTTAACAGTCTGATGGCCTTGAGATAGAAGCTGTTTTTCAGTCTCTCGGTCCCTGCTTTGATGCACCTGTACTGACCTCACCTTCTGGATGATAGCGGGGTGAACAGGCAGTGGCTCGGGTGGTTATTGTCATTGATGATCTTTATGGCCTTCCTGTGACATCGGGTGGTGTAGGTGTCCTAGAGGGCAGGTAGTTTGCCCCCGGTGATGCGTTGTGCAGACCTCACTACCCTCTGGAGAGCCTTACGGTTGTGGGTGGAGCAGTTGCCATACCAGGCGGTGATACAGCCCGACAGGATGCTCTCGATTGTGCATCTGTAGAAGTTTGTGAGTGTTTTGGGTGACAAGCCGAATTTCTTCAGACTCCTGAGGTTGAAGAGGCGCAGCTGCGCCTTCTTCACGATGCTGTCTGTGTGGGTGGACCAATTCAGTTTGTCTGTGATGTGTACGCCGAAGAACTTAAAACTTACTACCCTCTCCACTACTGTCCCGTCGATGTGGATAGGGGGTTATTCCCTCTGCTTTTTCCTGAAGTCCACAATCATCTCCTTAGATTTGGTGACGTTGCGTTGTTGGTAATCAAGCCTACCACTGTTGTGTCGTCCGCAAACTTGATGATTGAGTTGGAGGCGTGCATGGCCATTCAGTCGTGGGTGAACAGGGAGTACAGGAGAGGGCTCAGAGCACACCCTTGTGGGGCCCCAGTGTTGAGGATCAGCGGGGTGGAGACGTTGTTACCTACCCTCACCACCTGGGGGCGGCCCGTCAGGAAGTCCAGTACCCAGTTGCACAGGGCAGGGTTGAGACCCAGGGTCTCGAGCTTGATGACGAGTTTGGATGGTACTATGGTGTTAAATGCTGAGCTGTAGTCGATGAACAGCATAAGTATTCCTCTTGTCCAGATGGGTTAGGCCAGTGTGCAGTGTGATTGCGATTGCATCGTCTGTGGACCTATTTGGGCGTAAAGCAAATTGGAGTGGGTCTAGGGAGTCAGGTAGGGTGGAGGTGATATGATCCTTGACTAGTCTCTCAAAGCACTTCATGATGACGGAAGTGAGTGCTACGGGGCGGTAGTCGTTTAGCTCAGTTACCTTAGCTTTCTTGGGAACAGGAACAATGGTGGCCCTCTTGAAGCATGTGGGAACAGCAGACTGGGATAAGGAATGATTGAATATGTCCGTAAACACACCAGCCAGCATTCTCATGGTCTGCGCATGCTCAGAGGGCGAAGCTGGGGATGCCGTCTGGGCCTGCAGCCTTGCGTGGGTTAACACATTTAAATGTTTTACTCACCTCGGCTGCAGTGAAGGAGAGTCCGCATGTTTTGGTTGCAGGCCGTGTCAGTGGCACTGTATTGTCCTCAAAGCGGGCAAAAAAGTTATTTAGTCTGCCTGGGAGCAAGACATCCTGGTCTGTGACTGGGCTGGTTTTCTTTTTGTAATCCGTGATTGACTGTAGACCCTGCCACATACCTCTTGTCTCTGAGCCGTTGAATTGCAATTCTACTTTGTCTCTATACTGAGGCTTAGCTTGTTCAACAGACTGACCTGTTCTATGTTAAGGAACGAACGTGGGTTCCAAAAAAAATCTTTATTTCCTTTCAAATACTTTAGCTGCACCTGGGTGAGAGTACATTTAATGTTCTCTGAAAGAAAAAACAATACTATTTCAACCATTGTCTGGTATAAAACAGAATTCCTGAAGTGTGAGACTTCTATTACCTATCAATGAAATGGTCCTCTCTCTCTCTCTTTCTTGGCCAGTCGAACGTAGAATGAAATGGTCCTCTCTCTCTCTCTTGGCCAGTCGAACGTAGAATGAAATGGTCCTCTCTCTCTCTCCTGGCCAGTCCAACGTAGAATGAAAGGGTCCTCTCTCTCTCTCCTGGCCAGTCCAACGTAGAATTAAATGGTCCTCTCTCTCTCTCTCCTGGCCAGTCCAACGTAGAATGAAATGGTCCTCTCTCTCTCTCTCTCCTGGCCAGTCCAATGTAGAAGGAAATGGTTCTCTCTCTCTCTCCTGGCCAGTCCAATGTAGAATGAAATGGTCCTCTCTCTCTCCTGGCCAGTCCAACATAGAATGAAATGGTCCTCTCTCTCTCTCCTGGCCAGTCCAACGTAGAATGAAATGGTCCTCTTTCTCTCTCCTGGCCAGTCCAACGTAGAATGAAATGGTCCTCTCTCTCTCTCCTGGCCAGTCCAACGTAGAAGGAAATGGTTCTCTCTCTCTCTCTCCTGGCCAATCCAATGTATAATGAAATGGTCCTCTCTCTCTCCTGGCCAGTCCAACGTAGAATGAAATGGTCCTCTCTCTCTCTCCTGGCCAGTCCAACGTAGAATGAAATGGTCCTCTCTCTCTCCTGGCCAGTCCAACGTAGAATGAAATGGTTCTCTCTCTCTCTCCTGGCCAGTCCAACGTAGAATTAAATGGTCCTCTCTCTCTCTCCTGGCCAGTCCAACGTAGAATGAAATGGTCCTCTCTCTCTCCTGTCCAGTCCAACGTAGAATGAAATGGTCCTATCTCTCTCCTGACCAGTCCAACGTAGAAGAAAATGGTCCTCTTTCTCTCTCCTGGCCAGTCCAACATAGAATGAAATGGTCCTCTCTCTCTCCTGTCCAGTCCAACGTAGAATGAAATGGTCCTATCTCTCTCCTGACCAGTCCAACGTAGAATGAAATGGTCCTCTTTCTCTCTCCTGGCCAGTCCAACGTAGAATGAAATGGTCCTCTCTCTCTCTCCTGGCCAGTCCAACGTAGAATGAAATGGTCCTCTTTCTCTCTCCTGGCCAGTCCAACGTAGAATGAAATGGTCTCTCTCTCTCTCCTGGCCAGTCCAACGTAGAAGGAAATGGTTGTCTCTCTCTCTCCTGGCCAGTCCAATGTAGAATGAAATGGTCCTCTCTCTCTCCTGGCCAGTCCAACGTAGAATGAAATGGTCCTCTCTCTCTCTCCTGGCCAGTCCAACGTAGAATGAAATGGTCCTCTTTCTCTCTCCTGGCCAGTCCAACGTAGAATGAAATGGTCCTCTCTCTCTCTCCTGGCCAGTCCAACGTAGAATGAAATGGTTCTCTCTCTCTCTCCTGACCAGTCCAACGTAGAATGAAATGGTCCTCTCTCTCTCCTGGCCAGTCCAACGTAGAATGAAATGGTTCTCTCTCTCTCCTGGCCAGTCCAACGTAGAATGAAATGGTCCTCTCTCTCCTGGCCAGTCCAACGTAGAATTAAATGGTCCTCTCTCTCTCTCCTGGCCAGTCCAACGTAGAATGAAATGGTCCTCTCTCTCTCTCCTGGCCAGTCCAACGTAGAATGAAATGGTCCTCTTTCTCTCTCCTGGCCAGTCCAACGTAGAATGAAATGGTCCTCTCTCTCTCCTGGCCAGTCCAACGTAGAATGAAATGGTCCTCTCTCTCTCTCCTGGCCAGTCCAACGTAGAATGAAATGGTCCTCTTTCTCTCTCCTGACCAGTCCAACGTAGAATGAAATGGTCCTCTCTCTCTCCTGGCCAGTCCAACGTAGAATGAAATGGTTCTCTCTCTCTCCTGGCCAGTCCAACGTAGAATGAAATGGTCCTCTCTCTCCTGGCCAGTCCAACGTAGAATTAAATGGTCCTCTCTCTCTCCTGGCCAGTCCAACGTAGAATGAAATGGTCCTCTCTCTCTCTCCTGGCCAGTCCAACGTAGAATGAAATGGTCCTCTTTCTCTCTCCTGGCCAGTCCAACGTAGAATGAAATGGTCCTCTCTCTCTCCTGGCCAGTCCAACGTAGAATGAAATGGTCCTCTCTCTCTCTCCTGGCCAGTCCAACGTAGAATGAAATGGTTCTCTCTCTCTCCTGGCCAGTCCAACGTAGAATGAAATGGTCCTCTTTCTCTCTCCTGGCCAGTCCAACGTAGAATGAAATGGTCCTCTCTCTCTCCTGGCCAGTCCAACGTAGAATGAAATGGTCCTCTCTCTCTCTCCTGACCAGTCCAACGTAGAAGAAAATGGTCCTCTTTCTCTCTCCTGGCCAGTCCAACGTAGAATGAAATGGTCCTCTCTCTCTCCTGTCCAGTCCAACGTAGAATGAAATGGTCCTATCTCTCTCCTGACCAGTCCAACGTAGAAGAAAATGGTCCTCTTTCTCTCTCCTGGCCAGTCCAACGTAGAATGAAATGGTCCTCTCTCTCTCCTGGCCAGTCCAACGTAGAATGAAATGGTCCTCTCTCTCTCTCCTGGCCAGTCCAACGTAGAATGAAATGGTCCTCTTTCTCTCTCCTGGCCAGTCCAACGTAGAATGAAATGGTCCTCTCTCTCTCTCCTGGCCAGTCCAACGTAGAATGAAATGGTCCTCTTTCTCTCTCCTGGCCAGTCCAACGTAGAATGAAATGGTCCTCTCTCTCTCTCCTGGCCAGTCCAACGTAGAAGGAAATGGTTGTCTCTCTCTCTCTCCTGGCCAGTCCAATGTAGAATGAAATGGTCCTCTCTCTCTCCTGGCCAGTCCAACATAGAATGAAATGGTCCTCTCTCTCTCTCCTGGCCAGTCCAACGTAGAATGAAATGGTCCTCTTTCTCTCTCCTGGCCAGTCCAACGTAGAATGAAATGGTCCTCTCTCTCTCTCCTGGCCAGTCCAACGTAGAATGAAATGGTTCTCTCTCTCTCTCCTGACCAGTCCAACGTAGAATGAAATGGTCCTCTCTCTCTCCTGGCCAGTCCAACGTAGAATGAAATGGTTCTCTCTCTCTCCTGGCCAGTCCAACGTAGAATGAAATGGTCCTCTTTCTCTCTCCTGGCCAGTCCAACGTAGAATTAAATGGTCCTCTCTCTCTCTCCTGGCCAGTCCAACGTAGAATGAAATGGTCCTTTCTCTCTCTCCTGGCCAGTCCAACGTAGAATGAAATGGTCCTCTCTCTCTCCTGGCCAGTCTAACGTAGAATGAAATGGTCCTCTCTCTCTCTCCTGACCAGTCCAACGTAGAATGAAATGGTCCTCTCTCTCTCCTGTCCAGTCCAACGTAGAATGAAATGGTCCTCTCTCTCTCCTGACCAGTCCAACGTAGAAGAAAATGGTCTCTCTCTCTCCTGGCCAGTCCAACGTAGAATGAAATGGTCCTCTCTCTCTCTCCTGACCAGTCCAACATAGAATGAAATGGTCCTCTCTCTCTCCTGGCCAGTCCAACGTAGAATGAAATGGTCCTCTCTCGCTCTCTCCTAGCCAGTCCAACGTAGAATGAAATGGTCCCTCTCTCTCTCCTGGCCAGTCCAACGTAGAATGAAATGGTCTCTCTCTCCTGGCCAGTCCAACGTAGAATGAAATGGTCCTCTCTCTCTCTCCTGGCCAGTCAAACGTAGAATGAAATGGTCCTCTCTCTCTCTCCTGGCCAGTCCAACGTAGAATGAAATGGTCCTCTCTCTCTCCTGGCCAGTCCAACGTAGAATGAAATGGTCCTCTCTCTCTCTCCTGGCCAGTCCAACGTAGAATGAAATGGTCCTCTCTCTCTCCTGGCCAGTCCAACGTAGAATGAAATGGTCCTTTCTCTCTCTCCTGGCCAGTCCAACGTAGAATGAAATGGTCCTCTCTCTCCTGGCCAGTCTAACGTAGAATGAAATGGTCTCTCTCTCTCCTGACCAGTCCAACGTAGAATGAAATGGTCCTCTCTCTCTCCTGTCCAGTCCAACGTAGAATGAAATGGTCCTCTCTCTCTCCTGACCAGTCCAACGTAGAAGAAAATGGTCCTCTCTCTCTCTCCTGGCCAGTCCAACGTAGAATGAAATGGTCCTCTCTCTCTCCTGACCAGTCCAACATAGAATGAAATGGTCCTCTCTCTCTCTCCTGGCCAGTCCAACGTAGAATGAAATGGTCAGCTCTCTCTCTCTCCTGGCCAGTCCAACGTAGAATGAAATGGTCTCTCTCTCCTGACCAGTCCAACGTAGAATGAAATGGTCCTCTCTCTCTCCTGGCCAGTCCAACGTAGAATGAAATGGTTCTCTCTCTCTCCTGGCCAGTCCAACGTAGAATGAAATGGTCCTCTCTCTCCTGGCCAGTCCAACGTAGAATGAAATTGTCCTCTCTCTCTCTCCTGGCCAGTCCAACGTAGAATGAAATGGTCCTCTTTCTCTCTCCTGGCCAGTCCAACGTAGAATGAAATGGTCCTCTCTCTCTCTCTCCTGGCCAGTCCAACGTAGAATGAAATGGTCCTTTCTCTCTCTCCTGGCCAGTCCAACGTAGAATGAAATGGTCCTCTCTCTCTCCTGGCCAGTCTAACGTAGAATGAAATGGTCCTCTCTCTCCTGACCAGTCCAACGTAGAATGAAATGGTCCTCTCTCTCTCCTGTCCAGTCCAACGTAGAATGAAATGGTCCTCTCTCTCTCCTGACCAGTCCAACGTAGAAGAAAATGGTCCTCTCTCTCTCTCCTGGCCAGTCCAACGTAGAATGAAATGGTCCTCTCTCTCTCCTGACCAGTCCAACATAGAATGAAATGGTCCTCTCTCTCTCTCCTGGCCAGTCCAACGTAGAATGAAATGGTCCTCTCTCGCTCTCTCCTAGCCAGTCCAACGTAGAATGAAATGGTCCTCTCTCTCTCTCCTGGCCAGTCCAACGTAGAATGAAATGGTCCTCTCTCTCTCCTGGCCAGTCCAACGTAGAATGAAATGGTCCTCTCTCTCTCTCCTGGCCAGTCAAACGTAGAATGAAATGGTCCTCTCTCTCTCTCTCCTGGCCAGTCCAACGTAGAATGAAATGGTCCTCTCTCTCTCCTGGCCAGTCCAACGTAGAATGAAATGGTCCTCTCTCTCTCTCCTGGCCAGTCCAACGTAGAATGAAATGGTCATCTCTCTCTCCTGGCCAGTCCAACGTAGAATGAAATGGTCCTTTCTCTCTCTCCTGGCCAGTCCAACGTAGAATGAAATGGTCCTCTCTCTCTCCTGGCCAGTCTAACGTAGAATGAAATGGTCCTCTCTCTCTCTCCTGACCAGTCCAACGTAGAATGAAATGGTCCTCTCTCTCTCCTGTCCAGTCCAACGTAGAATGAAATGGTCCTCTCTCTCTCCTGACCAGTCCAACGTAGAAGAAAATGGTCCTCTCTCTCTCTCCTGGCCAGTCCAACGTAGAATGAAATGGTCCTCTCTCTCTCCTGACCAGTCCAACATAGAATGAAATGGTCCTCTCTCTCTCTCCTGGCCAGTCCAACGTAGAATGAAATGGTCCTCTCTCGCTCTCTCCTAGCCAGTCCAACGTAGAATGAAATGGTCCTCTCTCTCTCCTGGCCAGTCCAACGTAGAATGAAATGGTCCTCTCTCTCTCCTGGCCAGTCCAACGTAGAATGAAATGGTCTCTCTCTCTCCTGGCCAGTCAAACGTAGAATGAAATGGTCCTCTCTCTCTCTCCTGGCCAGTCCAACGTAGAATGAAATGATCTCTCTCTCTCCTGGCCAGTCCAACGTAGAATGAAATGGTCCTCTCTCTCTCCTGGCCAGTCCAACGTAGAATGAAATGCTCCTCTCTCTCTCTCCTGGCCAGTCCAACGTAGAATGAAATTGTCCTCTCTCTCTCCTGGCCAGTCCAACGTAGAATGAAATGGTCCTCTCTCTCTCTTGGCCAGTCCAACGTAGAATGAAATTGTCCTCTCTCTCTCTCCTGGCCAGTCCAACGTAGAATGAAATGGTCCTCTCTCTCTCTCCTGGCCAGTCCAACGTAGAATGAAATTGTCCTCTCTCTCTCTCCTGGCCAGTCCAACGTAGAATGAAATGGTACTCTCTCTCTCTCTCTCCTGGCCAGTCCAACGTAGAATGAAATGGTCCTTTCTCTCTCTCCTGACCAGTCCAACGTAGAAGGAAATGGTCCTCTCTCTCTCTCCTGGCCAGTCCAACGTAGAATGAAATGTTCTCATCCCCTATGTGTTTAATGACTCCAATAGACCAGACGAAAAAACCAAATGGTACCCTATTCCTTTAATCAAAAGTAGTGTACGACATAGGGTGCCATTTTGTACCCTTGATTTAACTAGGCAGGTCAGTTAAGAACAAATTCTTATTGACAATGACAGCCTGGAAACATTGTGTTGTTAACAGCCTTGTTCAGAACAACAGATGTATTTATTTCTTCCCCACCTTGTCAGCTCAGTGGATTCAATCCAGCAACCATCATTTTGCTAAGCTACCCTAAACTCTAACCACCAGGCTACCTGGCAGACCATTTCTTGCTCCTGGTCTTCCCATACGACTTATATTCCCAATTGATGAACATTTAACTTTGTTTAAATATTTTCCGAAAGCTGAACAACAATGAATTTCATGTTAATGATGTTGATACCGAGGCAAATTTTAACCAAATCAATCTCTCTCCTTGGAGGAGTGTTAAAAAGATGAATTTAATTTGCTCTGCCTATTATCAATCTCCCTCTCTACGATGCTATGATTAATTAGACAGTAATAAAGTCCTGTTGGATTCTAAATTTGCATTCCCAAATGGCACCCTATTCCCTACATAGTGCACTACTTTTGATCAGATCACTATGTGCCCTGGTCAGGCGTAGTGCAACTATATAGGGAGCCATTTTGGACATAGGCACTGTTTTGATTCATGAAAGGGGAGCGTTACTGTTCACTATGAAGAGCCCTACAGTACACCATTGGTTTCTGAGTGGACCGTGTACACTATCGCTTAATTTATCTCTCTCTCTTTCTCTCTCTCTCTCTCTCTCTTTCTCTCCATTCTCTCTGTCTCTCTCCCATTCTCTCTGTCTCTCTCTCCATTCTCTGTCTCTCTCTCTCCATTCTCTCTGTCTCTCTCTCTCTCCCTCCTTTCTCTCAATTCAATTCAATTCAAGGGGCTTTATTGGCATGGGTAACATGTGTTAACATTGCCAAAGCAAGTAAGGTAGATAGAGAATGGGGAGAGAGGGAGAAGGAGAGACAGAGAGAAGGAGAGACATAGAATGGGAAGAGGGAGAGACAGATAATGGGGAGAGGGAGAGGGAGAGAATGGGGAGAGGGAGAGTAGACAGTAGATATATACAGGATGGTGTCACGCCCTGGTCGAAGTATATATTTTCTTATAACTAAGATTCAGGACAGGGTAGAGGACTGGCTGGTAGCCACCTGCATTGCTTGCTGTTTGGGGTTTTAGGCTGGGTTTCTGTACAGCACCTTGAGATATCAGCTGATGTACGAAGGGCTATATAAATACATTTGATTTGATTTGGATTTGATTTGATTTCAAGAGATCATCTCTTACAAGAAAGGAGAGGTGTTTTTTTGTTTTGGTCAGATAGTTATTTGAGAACAACTTAGAATGTAAAATATTGTGTTGTCATTTCAAAATCTGCATCAGAAATACAGTACATGTTGACAAGGAATTACATCTCGTTCAATATCAATATATAATATAATATATAATATAGTAAAATCTCAGAAAAGTACATAGGTTTATAAACATGACTTCTGACAGATGGTGTCTTGATATTTCCAGCAGACGTTTTGCTCTAAAACGGCAGTTAGCTGGGATACTTTAAACCCTTTAAAGGTCAAATCTTTCAAGTTGAAATGAAACACCTCAACCTGTAAAATGTTCAGGAAAGGAAGACATTTAATTTCTTAACTTTGATTTTCGCCCTTTGCCTTACGAGGCGGCACAGCAGCGGTGTGAATAAAATGCATCCCAAATGGCACCTTATTTCCTACGTAGTGCACTACATTAGACCAGATCACCATGGACAGAGATAGGCTCCCTGTGGGGTCTGGTCAAAATAAGTGCACTATGTACAGAATAGGGCCCCATTTGGGATACAACCCACTCAATGCTGCTTTGTCGCCTCGTAAGGGCTGGTTGGGCTGATTGTGGATAAAGTAAAGCCCCCTGGGAGGTGGGCCTCCTCTGTAGCGGCTGTGGCTTCCTGTGGAGGGTCCCTGAGGTATCCTCCCACCCCGAGTTATCCTCCCAGGAAGATAAAAGAGAACTCAGCCTGAAGCAGACAGATGTCCCCGCTAACTTCCAACTAGGGGAATTGTTAGATATCGCTCTTCCATTATAAATCACATAGATGGATCAAAAGACTTCCCAAATTGGCTGAGGCTAGGATCTAGGAGTTTCTGCTCCAGATTAGACTTTGATAGGCGACAAACGACATAGAGAGGGAGAGAAAATATATATATTTTTACCTTTATTTAACCAGGCAAGTCAGTTAAGAACAAATTCTTATTTTCAATGACGGCCTGGGAACAGTGGGTTAACTGCCTGTTCAGGGGCAGAACGACAGATTTGTACCTTGTCAGCTCGGGCGTTTGAACTCACAACCTTGCGGTTACTAGTCCAGCGCTCTAACCACTAGGCTACCCTGCCGCCCAGAGAGAAAATAATGCTTAAGTTGTTGATATTACAGCTGAACTAGACTGTCAGTGGCTCAGCCCAGTCAAAACTGTTCGCTGCTCTGGCCCCCCAATGGTGGAACAAACTCCCTCACGACACCAGGACAGCGGAGTCAATCACCACCTTCCGGAGACACCTGAAACCCCACCTCTTCAAGGAATACCTAGGATAGGATAAAGTAATCCTTCTCACCCCCCCTTAAATGATTTAGATGCACTATTGTAAAGTGGCTGTTCCACTGGATGTCAGAAGGTGAATTCACCAATTTGTAAGTCGCTCTGGATAAGAGCGTCTGCTAAATGACTTAAATGTAAATGTAAATGTACTGGGATGTTTTAAACCAGTAACACTGAACATCTACACACAATACCTCATAATTACAAAGCAAAAAACAAGAAATGTACCATTATCAATATTCAGACCCTTTACTCAGTACTTTGTTGAAGCATCTTTGGCAGCATCTTTCCAAGCTTGGCACACCTGTATTTAGGGAGTTTTTCCCATTCTTCTCTGCAGATCCTCTCAAGCTCATTACAGGTTGGATGGGGAGCGTCGAGGCACAGCTATTTTCAGGTCTCTCAAGAGACATTCGATTGGGTTCAAGTCCGGGCTCTGGCTGGGCAACTCAAGGACATTCAGTGTTGTACTGAAGCCACTCCTGTGTTGTCTTGGCTGTGTGCTTAGGGGTTGTTGTCCTGTTGAAAGGTGAACCTTCACCCCATTCCGAGGTCCTGAGCACTCTGGAGCAGGTTTTCATCAAGGATCTCTCTGTACCTTGCTCTGTTCATCTTTCCCGTGATCCTGACTAGTCTCCCAGTCCCTGCTGCTGAAAACATCCCCACAGAATGATGCTGACACCACCATGTTTCACCGTAGGGATGGTGCCAGGTTTTCTCCAGGGGTGATGCTTGGCATTCAGGCCAAAGAATTCAATCTTGGTTTCATGAGACCAGAAATCTTGTTTTTCATTTTCTTTAGCTGCCTTTGAGCAATCTCCAAGCGGGCTATCATGTGCCTTTTACTGAGGAGTGGCTGGCCAAACAGGGGGACTGTTTAATGCATTCCTTCAATTTGTGTTCAAGACCAGGAACTATGTACCATTTCTATACTCTTAACAAACCTTTTGTTGAAGTGCATTTTGACCAGTCTGTGTTGGCTGTCATAGAAATGTTTCCTTTTTTTGTTGTACTATTTCTGGCCATTCTACCTTTTGTTGGAGTACTGCAGATATTGTTGTCCTTCTGGAAGGTTCTCCCCATCTCCACAGAGGAACTCTGGAGCTCTTTCACAGGGTTTTTGTTCACCTCTCTGACCAAGGCGCTTCTCCCCGATTGCTCAATAAGGACAGGTGGCCAGCTCTAGGAAGAGTCTTGGTGGTTCCAAACTTATTCCATTTAAGAATGATGTAGGCCATTGTGTTCTTGAGACCTTAAATGCTTCAGACATTTTTAGGTTCCCTTCCCCAGATCGGTGTCTTGACACAATCCTGTCTCAGAGCTCTATGGACAATTCCTTCGACCTCATGGCTTGTTTTTTTTCTCTGGCATACACTGTCACTTTTGGGAACTTACATAGACAGGTGTGTGCCTTTCCAAATAATTTACAACAGGTGGTCTCCAATCAAGATGTAGTAACATCTCAAGGATGATCAATGGCAACAGGATGCACCTGAGCTCAATTTCCTGTCTCATAGCAAAGGGTCTGAATACGTATGTAAATAAGGTATCTGTTTATTTTTATTTTTATTAAATTATCAAACATTTCTATAAACCTGTTTTCGCTTCGTCATTATGAGGTATTGTGTGTAGATTGATGAGGAAAACTTATTTTAATACATTTTAGAACAAGGCTGTAATGTAACAAAATGTGGAAAAGGTCAAGGGGTCTGAATACTTTCCGAAGGCCCTATGGCCAATTCAGAGTCCAGCCAGTCACTCAATAAGAGAAAGCCTGCATTCAAAATGGCTACCACTACTTTTGACCAGCTCATATGGGTGTGCACTATACTGAATCCGGTGCCATTTGTGACGTGGCCCCAGACGGAGGACTACCCCTGAGAGAGGATGTTGTGTCCCAAAGGACACCATATACTCTATATATACAGTAGTGCACTACTTTTTGAGCAGAGCCCTATGGACCCTGGTCAAAAGTAGTGCACTATATAGGGAACAGGATGCCATTTGGAACGTACTCATAGTGACTGCAGGCTGTGAGGTGTGTTCTGGTCTGGTCAGGAGAGATAACGAGTCTCCAGTCAATCTGTCCACTGACTCAAAGCTACTTTCTTATCAGTCTACGTCCCAAATGCCACCCCATCCACTACGTGGTGCACTACGTTTGACCATGGACCCATAGGGCAATATCTAGGGAATAGGTTGCTGTTTGGCAGGCACACCAGAAATTAAAACCCAGTTAAGTCCACCCCACCACCGACCGGTCTGCCGCCACTACCACTACAGAAGAGAGTGTTACACCACTAAACTGAAGTCCAGATTAGATCAGGAAGTACTGAAGCTAAGTACTCACCACTCTAAAGGGCGACATTTTGACTATGTTAAGAAATGCTGCTATTGTGGATAATCCTATCACTTCGAACACTTGTTGTGGCATATATCTAAAAACTGTTGTTAGCGTCTGAATCGTAGCAGAATTTGTTCTTAAGATACTTGTTTGTCTTTGAAATAAGTAGAAGCTTAACAGAAATGGTTGAGTATTACAAACCACCCTCAAGTCGACACAACACTTTTTGATTGTTATGGCTTTTTCATTTCTAAATTTGTTTTGGAACGCAACAGTTACTAGCGATGCAATCGTAGCAGTTTTTGTACTTTTGTTTGAAGCCGCTGGGCATTAGAATCAGTAGAATATTAGTTTCACACACTTACTTCAAGTCAACAACAAACAGCCCTCTGAACAAGATAACACAGAATTGAGAGGGTTCAGATTCAGAAGGGATTGAGAGGGTTCAGATTCAGAAGGGATTGAGAGGGTTACGATTCAGAAGGGATTGAGTGGGTTCAGATTCAGAAGGGATTGAGAGGGTTCAGATTCAGAAGGGATTGAGAGGGTTCAGATTCAGAAGGGATTGAGAGGGTTCAGATTCAGAAGGGATTGAGAGGGTTACGATTCAGAAGGGTTTGAGTGGGTTTAGATTCAGAAGGGTTTGAGAGGGTTTAGATTCAGAAGGGTTTGAGAGGGTTCAGATTCAGAAGGGATTGAGAGGGTTCAGATTCAGAAGGGATTGAGAGGGTTCAGATTCAGAAGGGATTGAGAGGGTTCAGATTCAAAAGGGATTGAGAGGGTTCAGATTCAGAAGGGTTTGAGAGGGTTCAGATTCAGAAGGGATTGAGAGGGTTCAGATTCAGAAGAGTTTGTGCGTATGCGGTTCAGTAGGACCTACAGTACATTAGGTTTGTTTCCCCCTTCGGGCTAGATTTCCTTCCTCCCTGTCTAAAATGGCTGAAGGGCTGGACACAGTGCACTGAAGTACACTACATAACCAAAAGTATGTGGACACCTGCATGTCGAACGTCGCATTCCAAAATCATAGGCACTAATATGGAGTTGGTTCCCCCCTTTGCTGCTATAACAGTCTCCACTCTTCTGGGAAGGATTTCCACTAGATGTTGGAATATTGCTGTGGGGGACTTGCTTCCATTCAGCCAGAAGAGCATTAGTGAGATTGGGTAACTGATGTTGGGTGGTTAGACCTGGCTTGCAGTCAACATTCCAATTCATCCCAAAGGTGTTCGATGAGGTTGAGGTCAGGGCTTTGTTAGGGCCAGTCAAGCTCTTCCACACAAATCGACAAACTATTTCTGTATGGACCTCGCTTTGTGCACGGGGGGCATTGTCATGTTGAAACAGGAAAGGGCCTTCCCCAAACTGTTGCAATAAAGTTGAAAGCACAGAATCGTATAGAATGTCATTGTATGCTGTAGCGTTAAGATTTCCCTTCACTGGAACTAAAGGGCCCCAACCATGAAAAATAGCCACAGACCATTATTTCTCCTCCACCAAACATTACAGTTGGAACTATGCATTGGGGCAGGTAACGTTCTCCCGTCATCCACCAAACCCAGATTCATCCTTCGGACTGCCAGATGGTGAAGCGTGATTCATCACTACAGAGAACTCGTTTCCACTGATCCACTGAGTCCAATGGCAGCGATCTTTTACACCAGTCCAGCCGACGCTTGGCTCTGCGCATGGTGATCTTAGGCTTGTGTGCGGCTGCTCGGCCATGGAAACCCATTTCATGAATCTCCCGACGAGCAGTTCTTGTGTTGCCGTTTCCAGAGGCAGTTAGGAACTCAGTAATGAGTGTTGAAACCGAGGACAGATCATTTTTACGTGCTAGACACTTCAGCACTAGATGTTTCTACTTCACAATATTAGCACATACAGTAGACCGTAGCAGCTCTAGCAAGGCAGAAATTTGACGTGCTGACTTGTTGGAAAAGTGGCATCCGATGACATTGTCATGTTGAAAGTCACTGAGCTCTTCATTAAGGACATTCTACTACTAAAACTACAACTCCTACTACTACTGTTACTACTACTACTACTACTGCTGTTACTACTACTACTACTGTTACTACTACTACCACTACTACTGTTACTACTACTACTACTACTACTGTTACTACTACTACTACTACTACTACTACTACTACTACTACTACTACCACTACTACTGTTACTACTACTACTACTACTACTACTGTTACTACTACTACTGCTACTACTACTACTACTACTACTACTGTTACTACTACTACTACTACTACTACTGTTACTGCTACTACTACTACTACTACTGTTACTGCTACTACTACTACTACTACTGTTACTACTACTACTACTACTACTAATACTACTGTTACTACTACTACTACTACTACTGTTACTACTACTACTACTACTACTGTTACTACTACTACTACTACTACTACTACTACTACTACTACTACTGTTACTACTACTACTACTACTACTGTTACTACTACTACTACTACTACTGTTACTACTACTACTACTACTACTGTTACTACTACTACTACTGTTACTACTACTACTACTACTACTACTGTTACTACTACTACTACTACTACTGTTACTACTACTACTACTGTTACTACTACTACTACTACTACTACTACTACTACTACTACTACTGTTACTACTACTACTACTACTACTACTACTGTTACTACTACTACCACTACTACTGTTACTACTACTACTACTACTGTTACTGCTACTACTACTACTGTTACTACTACTACTACTGGTACTACTACTACTACTACTACTGTTACTGCTACTACTACTACTACTGTTACTACTACTACGACTACTACTACTACTGTTATTACTATGACTACTACTGTCACTACTACTACTACTACTGTTACTACTACTACTACTGTTACTACTACTACTACTACTACTACTACTACTACTACTGTTACTGCTACTACTACTACTACTACTGTTACTACTACTACTGTTACTACTACTACTACTGTTACTACTACTACTACTACTGTTACTACTACTACTACTACTGTTACTGCTACTACTACTACTACTACTACTACTGTTACTACTACTACTGTTACTACTACTACTACTTCTGTTACTACTACTACTACTACTACTATAACTACTACTACTATCACTACTACTACTACTACTGTTACTACTACTACTACTACTACTACTGTTACTACTACTACTATTACTACTACTGTTACTACTGTTACTACTACTACTGCTGTTACTACTACTACTACTACTGTTACTACTACTACTACTGCTGTTACTACTACTACTACTGCTGTTACTACTACTACTACTACTGTTACTACTACTACTACTACTACTGTTACTACTACTACTACTACTACTACCACAACTACTATTTCTGTTACTACTACTACTGCTGTTATTACTACTACTACTACTGTTACTACTACTACTACTACTGTTACTACTACTACTACTGCTGTTACTACTACTGTTACTACTACTGTTACTACTACTGTTACTACTACTACTACTACTACCAGATTTGAACCAGCAAACCCCTGTGGAATGTTTACTATTCCACCTTGTGACCAGGTACAACAACTAATGCTGATTAATGTTATCATGGTTGTGTCTAGTCTAACATAATTCAACCTTATTAATCTACAGTGCCACCTTCCTTTCAGAACCAGGATGTCTAGTAGGGTTAGGGTTAGGGATTTCAAATGATTTCAAGTGGAACACATGTGATTTTTCCACATGTGAAATCATGTGTTTTTTTCTGTAAGGGCAATAGAAACATCCCAAACCTGTAAACCTCACCCACCTGGCACTCCTAGCTTTTGGATTTCACAGGCAAGTCAGTTAAGAACAAATTCTTATTTTAGAATGACGGCCTAGGAACAGTGTGATAACTGCCTTGTTCAGTGAGAGAACAACAGATTTTTTTCCTTTTCAGCTCGACCCGGGGATTCGATGAAGGAACCTTTCGGTTACTGGCCCAACACTCTACCCACTAGGCTACCCAGGACTAAAGCAACCACTTTGGGTCAGTTTCACAGGCATAGTTTGAGCTCAGTCATGGACTAAAAAAACACTTTCAATGGAGAATCTCCCATGAAAATGTGTGTTAGTCCAGAACTGAGCATAAAAAAAACAAAAACTGGACCTAAAAGTTTTTGAAAGATGTCAAATAGTATTTGAACCCATGTCTGGTAGGCAGGCAGGCAGGCAGGCAGGCAGGCAGGCAGGCAGGCAGGCAGGCAGGCAGGCAGGCAGGCAGGCAGGCAGGCAGGCAGGCAGGCAGTCTGTTCTGACCTCACTGCCATGTAGCATTCCTGTGCCCTACCTGTAATTAACTGTAGTGAACAGACTGGCACAGGGATGCCATGTGTAGACCCTATGAGATAATGAGGATACAGATGCTGGAGGCTAATACACGGTCCAGCCAATTAGTCTCTCTGTGTTCCTCTATCACACAACAGAACTGAGAGGGAGAGAGAGATGGAGAGATGAGGCTGGAGGAGAGGAGAGGACAGGAGAGGAGAGGAGGGGGGTTGGGGATGGAGGGAGGAGAGGAGAGGAGCGGAGAGGAGAGGAGAGGACAGGAGAGGAGAGGAGAGGAGGGGGGTTGGGGATGGAGGGAGGAGAGGAGAGGAGAGGAGAGGAGAGGAGAGGAGAGGAGAGGAGAGGAGAGGAGAGGAGAGGAGAGGAGAGGAGAGGAGAGGAGCGGAGAGGAGAGGAGAGGAGGGTTGTCCCGATCCCTGGTACTAATGTTACCAAAGGAATTATTATGATGAGACAAAATGAAAGAAAATGGTTTCAGGGTAAATATCCAGACGTACTTGATCAGTTAACGATCTCGGTCACAGTCAGTCCTCTGCATTCCAAATGGCAGCCTATTCACTATTTAGCGTACTACTTTTGACCAGGGCCCCATTGGTAATAGGGTGTCATTTGGGGCACATTCACATTAGCATCTCACATTCACTGCCCATAACTTTATGAATGAGGATGATGATGTTATGCAGGGAGGGATTTCCCATCAGGTTTGAATAGAGAATCTTTTCTTTTTCTTTTTTTTGTAGTTCAATTAGGCACTTGTGTTTCATAGAGACAGCTATTGTGTGTCTGAAGGTGGAACTCCAATTCCCAGCATGCAGTTCCAGCTGGCCAGGAGAGCAGCTTCACATTCACAAAGTAATTATTCCCATAGCCTCCCTCAGGACCGGCTCCATAAGAAAGACATACGTCTGTTATTTTCTCAAGTCCTTGGGAAGATTTGGGAAGATTTAGGTTAATATATGCTTAACCTACATCAGCCAGTGAAATATTTAACAGGGATAGGGGATGAGGACTAGCCTGATCCCAGATCAACATTCAATTGACATAGCAAAATTAAATTGCATATTGTGTTTTATGTCAGGGGATTGGGAACAAACTGTTAGGATTGTATATTCCCCTGAAATATTGCTCAGTCTCTTCCTGCTTGCTGCACAAATGAGAGAGATTTTTATTTAACCAGGTCAGTTGATTGAGAACACTGTCATTTATACCACCTGAGGAATAGTTGCAGGGGAGAGAGAGAGGAATGAGCCAATAGGAAGATGAGGATGATTAGGTAGCCATGATGGTATGACTACGGAGAGTTAAGCACACCTGTTTAACATCCCATCTGAAAGACAATACCTTACACATGTCCCCAATCACTACCCTGGGATATGTATTGATGTATTATTAAGACCAGAGGAAAGAGTACCTGTTACTGACCCTCCAACACCACTTCCAGCAGCATCTGGTCTCCCATCCAGGGACTGACCAGGACCAACCCTGCTTAGCTCCAGAGACAAGCCAGCAGTGGCATGCAGGCTGATATGCTGCTGGCAAATCTGTCTGATAGAGTGAGTGAGTGAGTGAGTGAGTGAGTGAGTGAGTGAGTGAGTGAGTGAGTGAGTGAGTGAGTGAGTGAGTGAGTGAGTGAGTGAGTGAGTGAGTGAGTGAGTGAGTGAGTGAGTGAGAGAGTGGGAGAGTGAGAGAGTGAGAGAGTGAGAGAGTGAGAGAGTGGGAGAGTGAGAGAGTGAGAGAGTGAGAGAGTGAGAGAGTGAGAGAGTGAGAGAGAGAAATTGTTTTGATTACGTTTTAAAAACAGGTTGTTCTAATCATAATGAGACGTCTTAATTATGCTGATTTCCTTGTTTAGCTCTTTCTGATTTCACATCATCTAAGAAATACATTCAGAATCCAAGCAATGTCTTCAGATGTTTTACTTGTAATTTTGATTTTTCCAGTTGTCCTGTTGATAAACTCTTAAATCCCCCCAAAAAAACAACAACAAAAAAGATCCCAGACAGACACGTTTGCAGGAAGTGTTAGGAGAAGTTACTCTGAAAATGTAGTTTACCAAGCTACTGTTTAATTAACACAGGAATAAGATAAGCTATACAGTACTTCAGCTCGACCTTAAGAAAAATATAGTTTACTTAACTAAAGATACTTTGAAAAAGTAGTCTTTTTTGAAAAATAAAAAGGTAATAAAAATATGTTCACCAAATATAACAAGTTAATAGACAACTATTGATTACAAATACATTATAATTATCTGCGTGTCGGTGTGGTTGGAAGGGCTTATATGAAAACCAGAGAGTTCACTACATCCAAACGACTTTGTGAAAAGGTATCATGTGTAAATCTCAAATGTCATGGACCACAAATTGGAACCGATTGGAACCTGAAAAGTGATCATGAAACCAATCACTGTTGGATCAAATGTTAACAGAATGTATAATTTTAATTTAACACAGACATGAGAAAAAAAAGTGAGAAAATGGCAGGTCTTATGTAGAAAGGAAATTAAATTATTCTCCACCTCATTCACATTTTAGTTAATTTGCTAAAATGGTCAAATATGTAGTTCTAGTAGTTAGCTGAAACAAAACCACCAAGCTACTGTTGAATATAGTTTATCTATATTTAACAGTAGCTTGTTGGTAGTTGAACTATATTTAACAGTAGCTTGGTGGTTGTTTGAACGATATTTAACAGTGGCTTGGTGGTAGTTGAACTATATTCAACAGTAGCTTGGTGGTAGTTTATCTATATTTAACAGTAGCTTGGTGGTAGTTGAACTATATTCAACAGTAGCTTGGTGGTAGTTGAACTATATTTAGCAGTAGCTTGGTGGTAGTTGACCTATATTTAACAGTAGCTAGGTGGTAGTTGAACTATATTTAACTGTAGCTTGGTGGTAGTTGAACTATATTCAACAATAGCTTGGTGGTAGTTGAACTATATTCAACAGTAGCTTGGTGGTAGTTTACCTATATTTAACAGTAGCTTGGTGGTTGTTTAACTATATTCAACTGTAGCTTGGTGGTCGTTTTACTGTATTCAACAGTAGCTTGGTGGTTGTTGAACTATATTTAGCAGTAGCTTGTTGGTAGTTGAACTATATTTAGCAGTAGCTTGTTGGTAGTTGAACTATATTCAACAGTAGCTTGGTAGTCGTTGAACTATATTTAGCAGTAGCTTGTTGGTAGTTGAACTATATTTAGCAGTAGCTTGGTGGTAGTTGAACTATATTCAACAGTAGCTTGGTGGTAGTTGAACTATATTCAACAGTAGCTTGTTGGTAGTTGAACTATATTCAACAGTAGCTTGGTGGTAGTTTAAATATATTTCAACTACCACCAAGCTACTGTTGAATATAGTTCAACTACCACCAAGCTACTGTTAAATATATTCAACTACCACCAAGCTATTGTTAAATATAGTTCAACTACCACCAAGCTACTGTTGAATATAGTTCAACTACAACCAAGCTACTGTTAAATATAGTTCAAACAACCACCAAGCTACTGCTAAATATAGTTCAACTACCAACAAGCTACTGCTAAATATAGTTCAACTACCAACAAGCTACTGCTAAATATAGTTCAACTACCAACAAGCTACTGCTAAATATATTTCAACTACCACCAAGCTACTGTTGAATATAGTTCAACTACCAACAAGCTACTGCTAAATATAGTTCAACTACCAACAAGCTACTGTTAAATATAGTTAAACGACCACCAAGCTCCTATTGAATATAGTTCAACTACCACCAAGCTACTGTTGAATATAGTTCAACGACCACCAAGCTAATGTTGAATATAGTTCAACTACCACCAAGCTACTGCTAAATATAGTTCAACTACCAACAAGCTACTGTTGAATATAGTTCAACTACCAACAAGCTACTGTTGAATATAGTTCAACTACCAACAAGCTACTTTTGAATATAGTTCAACTACCACCAAGCTACTGTTAAATATAGTTAAACTACCACCAAGCTACTGCTAAATAGAGTTCAACTACCAACAAACTACTGCTAAATATAGTTCAACTACCACCAAGCTACTGCTAAATATAGTTCAACTACCAACAAGCTACTGTTGAATATAGTTCAACTACCACCAAGCTACTGTTAAATTTAGATAAACTACCACCAAGCTACTGTTAAATATAGTTCAACTACCACCAAGCTACTGTTAAATATAGTTAAACTACCAACAAGCTACTGCTATATATAGTTCAACTACCAACAAGCTACTGCTAAATATAGCTCAACTACCAACAAGCAACTGTTGAATATAGTTCAACTACCACCAAACTACTGTTGAATATAGTTCAACTAACACCAAGCTACTGTTAAATATAGTTCAACTACCACCAAGCTACTGTTAAATATAGTTCAACTACCACCAAGCTACTGTTGAATATAGTCAAACGACCACCAAGCTACCGTTGAATATAGTTAAACGACCACCAAGCCACTGTTAAATATTGTTAAACAACCACCAAGCTACTGTTAAATATAGTTAAACTACCACCAAGCTACTGTTGAATATAGTTCAACTACCACCAAGCTACTGTTGAATATAGTTCAACTACCACCAAGCTACTGTTAAATATAGTTCAACTACCACCAAGCTACTGTTAAATATAGTTCAACTACCACCAAGCTACTGTTAAATATAGTTCAACTACCACCAAGATACTGTTAAATATAGTTCAACTACCAACAAGCTACTGCTAAATATAGATAAACTACCACCAAGCTACTGTTAAATATAGTTCAACTACCACCATGCCACTGTTAAATATAGTTAAACGACCACCAAGCTCCTGTTGAATATAGTTTTACTACCACCAAGCTACTGTTGAATATAGTTCAACTACCACCAAGCTACTGTTGAATATAGTTCAACTACCACCAAGCTACTGCTAAATATAGTTCAACTACCAACAAGCTACTGTTGAATATAGTTCAACTACCAACAAGCTACTGTTGAATATAGTTCAACTACCACCAAGCTACTGTTAAATATAGTTAAACTACCACCAAGCTACTGCTAAATAGAGTTCAACTACCTACAAACTACTGCTAAATATAGTTCAACTACCACCAAGCTACTGCTAAATATAGTTCAACTACCAACAAGATACTGTTGAATATAGTTCAACTACCACCAAGCTACTGTTGAATATAGTTCAACTACCACCAAGCTACTGTTAAATATAGATAAACTAAGCTACTGTTAAATATAGTTCAACTACCACCAAGCTACTGTTGAATATAGTCAAACGACCACCAAGCTACCGTTGAATATAGTTAAACGACCACCAATATAGTATAGTTACTTCAGGTGCTTCGCGTTCCTAGGGAACTATTCAGTTTTTTGTTTTTTTACGTGTTATTTCTTACATTAGTACCTCAGGTCATCTTAGGTTTCATTACATACAGCCGAGAAGAACTACTGTATATAAGATCAGCGTCAACTCACCATCAGTACGACCAAGAATATGTTTTTTGCGACGCGGATCCTGTGTTCTGCCTTACAAACAGGACAACGGAATGGATCGCATGCAGCGACCCCAAAAAACGACTCAGAAAAAGAGGGAAACGTAGCGGTCTTCTGGTCAGACTACGGAGACGGGCACATCGCGCCCCACTTCCTAGCATTCTTCTTGCCAATGTCCAGTCTCTTGACAACAAGGTTGATGAAATCCGAGCAAGGGTAGCATTCCAGAGGGACATCAGAGACTGTAACGTTCTGTGCTTCACGGAAACATGGCTCACTGGAGAGACGCTATCCGATGCGGTGCAGCCAACGGGTTTCTCCACGCATCGCGCCGACAGAAACAAACACCTTTCTGGTAAGAAGAGGGGTGGGGGTGTATGCCTTATGGCTAACGAGGCATGGTGCGATGAAAGAAACATACAGGAACTCAAATCCTTCTGTTCACCTGATTTAGAATTCCTCACAATCAAATGTAGACCGCATTACCTACCAAGAGAATTCTCTTCGATTATAATCACAGCTGTATATATCCCCCCAAGCAGACACATCGATGGCTCTGAACGAACTTTATTTAACTCTTTGCAAACTGGAAACCATTTATCCGGAGGCTGCATTCATCGTTGTTGGGGATTTTAACAAGGCTAATCTGAAAACAAGACTCCCTAAATTTTATCAGCATATCGATTGCGCAACCAGGGGCGGAAAAACCTTGGATCACTGTTACTCTAACTTCCGCGACGCATATAAGGCCCTGCCCCGCCCCCTTTCGAAAAGCTGACCACAACTCCATTTTGCTGATACCTGCCTACAGACAAAAGCTAAAAAAGAAGCTCCCACGCTGAGGTCTGTCCAACGCTGGTCCGACCAAGCTGACTCCACACTCCAAGACTGCTTCCATCACGTGGACTGGGACATGTTTCGTATTGCGTCAAATAACAACATTGACGAATACGCTGATTCGGTGTGCGAGTTCATTAGAACGTGCGTTGAAGATGTCGTTCCCATAGCAACGATTAAAACATTCTCTAACCAGAAACCTTGGATTGATGGCAGCATTCGTGTGAAACTGAAAGCGCGAACCACTGCTTTCAATCAGTGCAAGGTGTCTGGTAACATGACTGAATACAAACAATGCAGCTATTCCCTCCGTAAGGCTATCAAACAAGCTAAGCGTCAGTACAGAGACAAAGTAGAATCCCAATTCAACGGCTCAGACACAAGAGGCATGTGGCAGGATCTACAGTCAATCACGGACTACAGGAAGAAATCCAGCCCAGTCACGGACCAGGATGTCTTGCTCCCAGGCAGACTAAATAACTTTTTTGCCCGCTTTGAGGACAACACAGTGCCACTGACACTGCCTGCAACGGAAAAATGCGGTCTCTCCTTCACTGCAGCCGAGGTGAGTAAAACATTTAAACGTGTTAACCCTCGCAAGGCTGCAGGCCCAGACGGCATCCCCAGCTGCGCCCTCAGAGCATGCGCATAGGATAGGATAAGTAATCCTTCTCACCCCCCCTTAAATGATTTAGATGCACTATTGTAAAGTGGCTGTTCCACTGGATGTCAGAAGGTGAATTCACCAATTTGTAAGTCGCTCTGGATAAGAGCGTCTGCTAAATGACTTAAATGTAAATGTAATGTAATGCGCAGACCAGCTGGCTGGTGTGTTAACGGACATATTCAATCAATCCCTATACCAGTCTGCTGTTCCCACATGCTTCAAGAGGGCCACCATCGTTCCTGTTCCCAAGAAAGCTAAGGTAACTGAGCTAAACGACTACCGCCCCGTAGCACTCACTTCCGTCATCATGAAGTGCTTTGAGAGACTAGTCAAGGACCATATCACCTCCACCCTACCTGACTCCCTAGACCCACTCCAATTTGCTTACCGCTCAAATAGGTCCACAGACGATGCAATCTCAACCACACTGCACACTGCCCTAACCCATCTGGACAAGAGGAATACCTATGTGAGAATGCTGTTCATCGACTACAGCTCGGCATTCAACACCATAATACCCTCCAAGCTCGTCATCAAGCTCGAGACCCTGGGTCTCGACCCCGCCCTGTGCAACTGGGTACTGGACTTCCTGACGGGCCGCCCCCAGGTGGTGAGGGTAGGTAACAACATCTCCTTCCCGCTGATCCTCAACACTGGGGCCCCACAAGGGTGCGTTCTGAGCCCTCTCCTGTACTCCCTGTTCACCCACGACTGCGTGGCCACGCACGCCTCCAACTCAATCATCAAGTTTGCGGACGACACAACAGTGGTAGGCTTGATTACCAACAACGACGAGACGGCCTACAGGGAGGAGGTGAGGGCCCTCGGAGTGTGGTGTCAGGACAATAACCTCACACTCAACGTCAACAAAACTAAGGAGATGATTGTGGACTTCAGGAAACAGCAGAGGGAACACCCCCCTATCCACATCGATGGAACAGTAGTGGAGAGTGTAGCAAGTTTTAAGTTTCTCGGCATACACATCACAGACAAACTGAATTGGTCCACTCACACAGACAGAATCGTGAAGAAGGCGCAGCAGCGCCTCTTCAACCTCAGGAGGCTGAAGAAATTCGGCTTGTCACCAAAAGCACTCACAAACTTCTACAGAGGCACAATCGAGAGCATCCTGGCGGGCTGTATCACCGCCTGGTACGGCAACTGCTCCGCCCTGAACCGTAAGGCTCTCCAGAGGGTAGTGAGGTCTGCACAACGCATCATCGGGGATAAACTATCTGCCCTCCAGGACACCTACACCACCCGATGTTACAGGAAGGCCATAAAGATCATCAAGGACATCTACCACCCGAGCCACTGCCTGTTCACCCCGCTATCATCCAGACGGCGAGGTCAGTACAGGTGCATCAAAGCTGGGACCGAGAGACTGAAAAACAGCTTCTATCTCAAGGCCATCAGACTGTTAAACAGCCACCACTAACATTGAGTGGCTGCTGCCTACACACTGACACTGACTCAACTCCAGCCACTTTAATAATGGGAATTGATGTGAAATGTTGTAAATATATCACTAGTCACTTTAAACAATGCTACCTTATATAATGTTACTTACCCTACATTATTCATCTCATATGCATACGTATATACTGTACTCTATATCATCGACTGCATCCTTATGTAATACATGTATCACTAGCCACTTTAACTATGCCACTTTGTTTACATACTCATCTCACATGTATATACCGTACTCGATACCATCTACTTTATCTTGCCTATGCTGCTCTGTATCATCACTCATTCATATATACTTATGTACATATTCTTTATCCCCTTACACTTGTGTGTATAAGACAGTAGATTAGGAATTGTTAGTTAGATTACTTGTTGGTTATTACTGCATTGTCGGAACTAGAAGCACAAGCATTTCGCTACACTCGCATTAACATCTGCTAACCATGTGTATGTGACAAATAAAATTTGATTTGATTTGATTTAGTTCAACTACCAACAAGCTACTGCTAAATATAGATAAACTACCACCAAGCTACTGTTAAATATAGTTCAACTACCACCAAGCTACTGTTGAATATAGTTCAACTACCACCAAGCTACTGCTAAATATAGTTCAACTACCAACAAGCTACTGCTAAATATAGTTCAACTACCACCAAGCTACTGTTAAATATAGTTCAACTACCAACAAGCTACTGTTGAATATAGTTCAACTACCACCAAGCTACTGCTAAATATAGTTCAACTTCCACCAAGCTACTGTTAAATATAGTTCAACTACCACCAAGCTAATGTTAAATATAGTTCAACTACCACCAAGCTACTGTTGAGTATAGTTAAACGACCACCAAGCTACTGTTGAATATAGTTAAACGACCACCAAGCTACTGTTAAATATAGTTAAACGACCACCAAGCTACTGTTAAATATAGTTAAACGACCACCAAGCTACTGTTAAATATAGTTAAACGACCACCAAGCTGCTGTTGAATATAGTTCAACTAACACCAATCTACTGTTAAATATAGTTCAACTGCCACCAAGCTACTGTTAAATATAGTTCAACTACCACCAAGCTACTGTTGAATATAGTTCAACTACCAACAAGCTACTGTTGAATATAGTTCAACTACCACCAAGCTACTGTTAAAAATAGTTCAACTACCACCAAGCTACTGTTGAATATAGTTCAACTACCACCAAGCTACTGTTAAATATAGTTCAAACTACCACCAAGCTACTGTTAAATATAGATAAACTACCAACAAGTCTTCTCTGTTCAGCCCTCTGCTCAGAGCCTCAGAGGGAAAGTACAGTAGAAATCCCTTTTTGAAATGTTCAGTGACCGCTGGTATTTGGAAAATGGAAACTTAATAGCTTGTGCCATTTTGAGGAGTCGTGGAGAATTTCATTTCCAGTTCGCAGGTTCCAAGCACATGGGTATTGCTGCCACGGCTACTTGCAGGCGATGCTTCTGATTTAAGAACACTGATCATAGAACTACTAGCCTAAAGCTCTCCCCCTCTCTCTCACCCTCTCTCTCTATATATATATCTCTTTCTCTCTCTCTCTCTCCCCTCTCGAAGTCAATCTCTCTCTCCCTCTCCCTCTCTCTCCCTCCCTTCCTCCCTCCCTTTCTCTCTCTCTCCCCTCTCGAAGTCAATCTCTCTCTCTCCCTCTCCCTCTCTCTCCCTCCCTATCTCTCTCTCTCCCCTCTCGAAGTCAATCTCTCTCTCTCCCTCTCCCTCTCTCTCCCTCCCTTCCTCCCTCCCTTTCTCTCTCTCTCCCCTCTCGAAGTCAATCTCTCTCTCTCCCTCTCCCTCTCTCTCCCTCCCTATCTCTCTCTCTCCCCTCTCGAAGTCAATCTCTCTCTCTCTCCCTCTCCCTTCCTTCCTCCCTCCCTATCGCTCTTTCTCCCCCCTCTCGATGTACATCTCTCTCTGTCGCTCTCTCTTTTCCTCTCGATGTTGGTCTCTCTCTCTCTCTCTCTCCACAATATAAGTAAAATAGTCCTAGTTTTTTCCCTTCTTGTCTCACTTGTTAAGTAAATATCTTAATTTGAGAAGGCGTGGTGACTACGTAGACAATAAAGACAACCCCAGACAACCCCAGACAACCCCAGACAACCCCAGGCAACCCCAGACAACCCCAGACAACCCCAAACATCCCCAGACAACCCCAGACAACCCCAGGCAACCCCAGACAACCCCAGGCAACCCCAGACAACCCCAAACAACCCCAGACAACCCCAGGCAACCCCAGACAACCCTAGGCAACCCCAGACAACCCCAGGCAACCCCAGACAACCCCAGGCAACCCCAGACAACCCCAGACAACCCCAGACAACCCCAGGCAACCCCAGACAACCCCAGACAACCCTAGGCAACCCCAGGCAACCCCAGACAACCCCAGACAACCCCAGACAACCCCAGACAACCCCAGGCAACCCCAGACAACCCCAGACAACCCCAAACATCCCCAGACAACCCCAGGCAACCCCAGGCAACCCCAGACAACCCTAGACAACCCCAGACAACCCCAGACAACCCTAGGCAACCCTAGGCAACCATAGGCAACCCCAGACAACCCCAGGCAACCCCAGGCAACCCCAGACAACCACAGACAACCCCAGACATCCCCAGACAACCTCAGACAACCACAGGCAACCCCAGACAACCCAAGACAACCCCAGACATCCCCAGACAACCCCAGACAACCCCAGACAACCCCAGACAAACCAAGACAAACCAAGACAACCCCAGGCAACCCTAGGCAACCCTAGGCAACCCCAGACAACCCCAGGCAACCCCAGACAACCCCAGACAACCCCAGGTAACCCCAGGCAACCCCAGACAACCCCAGACAACCCCAGGCAACCCTAGGCAACCATAGGCAACCCCAGACAACCCCAGGCAACCTCAGGCAACCCCAGACAACCACAGGCAACCCCAGACAACCCCAGGCAACCCCAGACAAACCAAGACAACCCCAGACAAACCAAGACAACCCCAGACAACCCCAGACAACCCCAGACAACCCCAGGCAACCCCAGACAACCCCAGGCAACCCCAGACAACCCCAGGCAACCCCAGACAAACCAAGACAACCCCAGACAACCCCAGACAACCCCAGGCAACCCCATACAACCCTAGGCAACCCTAGGCAACCCCAGACAACCCTAGGCAACCCCAGACAACCCCAGGCAACCCCAGACAAACCAAGACAACCCCAGGCAACCCCATACAACCCTAGGCAACCCTAGGCAACCATAGGCAACCCCAGACAACCCCAGACAACCCCAGGCAACCCCAGACAACCCCAGGCAACCCCAGACAAACCAAGACAACCCCAGGCAACCCCATACAACCCTAGGCAACCCTAGGCAAACATAGGCAACCCCAGACAACCCCAGGCAACCCCAGGCAACCCCAGACAACCCCAGACAACCCCAGACAACCCTAGGCAACCCTAGGCAACCCCAGGCAACCCCAGACAACCCTAGGCAACCCCAGACAACCCCAGACAACCCCAGACATCCCCAGACAACCCCAGACAACCCCAGACAACCCTAGGCAACCCCAGACAACCCCAGACAACCCCAGACAACCCTAGGCAACCCTAGGCAACCCTAGGCAACCCCAGACAACCCCAGGCAACCCTAGGCAACCCCAGACAACCCCAGACAACCCCAGACAACCCCAGACAACCCCAGACAACCCCAGACAACCCCAAACAACCCCAGGCAACCCCAGGCAACCCCAGACAACCCTAGGCAACCCCAGACAACCCCAGACAACCCCAGGTAACCCCAGGCAACCCCAGGCAACTCTAGGTAACCCCAGACAACCCCAGGTAACCCCAGACAACCCCAGGCAACCCCAGACAACCCCAGACAACCCCAAACAACCCTAGGCAACCCCAAACAACCCTAGGCAACCCCAGACAACCCCAGGCAACCCCAGACAACCCCAGACAACCCCAGGCAACCCCAGACAACCCCAGACAACCCTAGGCAACCCCAGACATCCCCAGACAACCCAAGACAACCCCAGACATCCCCAGACAACCCAAGACAACCCCAGACATCCCCAGACAACCCCAGGCAACCCAAGGCAACCCCAGACATCCCCAGACAACCCAAGACAACCCCAGACATCCCCAGACAACCCCAGACAAACCAAGACAACCCCAGACAACCCCAGACAACCTCAGACAACCCTAGGCAACTCTAGGCAACCCCAGACATCCCCAGACAACCCAAGACAACCCCAGACATCCCCAGACAACCCCAGGCAACCCAAGGCAACCCCAGACATCCCCAGACAACCCAAGGCAACCCCAGACAAACCAAGACAACCCCAGGCAACCCCATACAACCCTAGGCAACCACAGGCAAACCCAGACAACACCAGACAACCCCAGACAACCCCAGGCAACCCCAGACAACCCCAGGCAACCCCAGACAAACCAAGACAACCCCAGGCAACCCCATAGAACCCTAGGCAACCCTAGGCAACCATAGGCAACCCCAGACAACCCCAGGCAACCCCAGGCAACCCCAGACAACCCCAGACAACCCCAGACAACCCTAGGCAACCCTAGGCAACCCCAGGCAACCCCAGACAACCCTAGGCAACCCCAGACAACCCCAGACAACCCCAGACAACCCCAGACAACCCTAGGCAACCCTAGGCAACCCCAGACAACCCCAGACAACCCCAGACAACCCTAGGCAACCCTAGGCAACCCTAGGCAACCCTAGGCAACCCCAGACAACCCCAGGCAACCCTAGGCAACCCCAGACAACCCCAGACATCCCCAGACAACCCCAGACAACCCCAGACAACCTCAGACAACACTAGGCAACTCTAGGCAACCCCAGACAACCCCAGACAACCCCAAACAACCCCAGGCAACCCCAGGCAACCCCAGACAACCCTAGGCAACCCCAGACAACCCCAGACAACCCCAGGTAACCCCAGGCAAACCCAGGCAACTCTAGGTAACCCCAGACAACCCCAGGTAACCCCAGACAACCCCAGGCAACCCCAGACAACCCCAGACAACCCCAAACAACCCTAGGCAACCCCAAACAACCCTAGGCAACCCCAGACAACCCCAGGCAACCCCAGACAACCCCAGACAACCCCAGGCAACCCCAGACAACCCCAGACAACCCTAGGCAACCCCAGACATCCCCAGACAACCCAAGACAACCCCAGACATCTCCAGACAACCCAAGACAACCCCAGACATCCCCAGACAACCCCAGGCAACCCCAGACATCCCCAGACAACCCAAGACAACCCAAGACAACCCCAGACATCCCCAGACAACCCCAGACAAACCAAGACAACCCCAGACAACCCCAGACAACCTCAGACAACCCTAGGCAACTCTAGGCAACCCCAGACAACCCCAGGCAACCCCAGACAACCCCAGGCAACCCCAGACAACCCCAGACAACCCCAGACAACCCTAGGCAACCCCAGACAACCCAAGACAACCCCAGACAACCCCAGACAACCCCAGACAACCCCAGACAACCCCAGACAACCACAGGCAAACCCAGACAACACCAGACAACCCCAGGCAACCCCAGACAACCCCAGACAACCCCAGACAACCCCAGACAACCCCAGACATCCCCATACAACCCTAGGCAACCCTAGGCAACCCCAGACAACCCTAGGCAACCCCAGACAACCCCAGGCAACCCCAGACTAACCAAGACAACCCCAGGCAACCCCATACAACCCTAGGCAACCCTAGGCAACCATAGGCAACCCCAGACAACCCCAGACAACCCCAGGCAACCCCAGACAACCCCAGGCAACCCCAGACAAACCAAGACAACCCCAGGCAACCCCATACAACCCTAGGCAACCCTAGGCAACCATAGGCAACCCCAGACAACCCCAGGCAACCCCAGGCAACCCCAGACAACCCCAGACAACCCCAGACAACCCTAGGCAACCCTAGGCAACCCCAGGCAACCCCAGACAACCCTAGGCAACCCCAGACAACCCCAGACAACCCCAGACATCCCCAGACAACCCCAGACAACCCCAGACAACCCTAGGCAACCCTAGGCAACCCCAGACAACCCCAGACAACCCTAGGCAACCCTAGGCAACCCTAGGCAACCCTAGGCAACCCCAGACAATCCCAGGCAACCCTAGGCAACCCCAGACAACCCCAGACATCCCCAGACAACCCCAGACAACCCCAGACAACCTCAGACAACACTAGGCAACTCTAGGCAACCCCAGACAACCCCAGACAACCCCAAACAACCCTAGGCAACCCCAGGCAACCCCAGACAACCCTAGGCAACCCCAGACAACCCCAGACAACCCCAGGTAACCCCAGGCAACTCTAGGTAACCCCAGACAACCCCAGGTAACCCCAGGCAACCCCAGGCAACCCCAGACAACCCCAGACAACCCCAAACAACCCTAGGCAACCCCAAACAACCCTAGGCAACCCCAGACAACCCCAGGCAACCCCAGACAACCCCAGACAACCCCAGGCAACCCCAGACAACCCCAGACAACCCTAGGCAACCCCAGACATCCCCAGACAACCCAAGACAACCCCAGACATCCCCAGACAACCCAAGACAACCCCAGACATCCTCAGACAACCCCAGGCAACCCAAGGCAACCCCAGACATCCCCAGACAACCCAAGACAACCCCAGACATCCCCAGACAACCCCAGACAAACCAAGACAACCCCAGACAACCCCAGACAACCTCAGACAACCCTAGGCAACTCTAGGCAACCCCAGACAACCCCAGGCAACCTCAGACAACCCCAGGCAACCCCAGACAACCCCAGACAACCCCAGACAACCCTAGGCAACCCCAGACAACCCAAGACAACCCCAGACATCCCCAGACAACCCCAGACAACCCCAGACAACCCCAGACAACCACAGGCAAACCCAGACAACACCAGACAACCCCAGGCAACCCCAGACAACCCCAGACAACCCCAGACAACCCCAGACAACCCCAGACATCCCCAGACAACCCCAGACAACCCCAGACAACCCTAGGCAACCCTAGGCAACCCCAGACAACCCCAGACAACCCCAGACAACCCCAGACAACCTCAGACAACCCTAGGCAACTCTAGGCATCCCCAGACAACCCCAGACAACCCCAGACCGGGTTTCAATCAAAGGAACCATATCAACGTGTCTTTTAAAGGCAACTTCCCTTGACAATGTCCTAAGTACCTTTTATTAGAGTGGGTGAACACACAGGGACAGAACGTGTCACAGGATTATGCATAAACTAGTAAACATCATACATTCACGACGCAGAGTGACTATCAATGCCCTTGTTAGTACTTAGATGTTATTTATCTGTCAGGGTTTGACTTGCAGAGACTCGTTAGAAGAGCTGAGCAGCAGAGCGGTGTCATCAGCCTGATAAATTATGTATGGTGTTTACATGTGGTATGAATGTGATCTAACTGGACTACTCAGCGTTGCACTTCTAAATACGACCGTTTCCTCATTATATCCATTGAACTTGGAATATAAACAAACTCATTTATCAAAAGAAATTTGACTAATTAGATAGAACAACATCTTTGATACAGTCGTCCGTGTTTGAACAAACCGTTGTCGAAGTATAGAAGTATTACGCCCGCTGGATAGCTTGTTGTTTTCAGAGTGATTCTCGGACGTTATTTTCCTGTCAGCAACAGGTGGCGACTGCAATTGGCTGAAGACCGAAGCTATGTCCCAGTTCACTCTGCTATCTCCCCAAGTGTGCACTCGGCTGAAGACCGAAGCTATGTCCCAGCTCACTCTGCTATCTCCCCAAGTGTGCACTCGGCTGAAGACCGAAGCTATGTCCCAGTTCACTCTGCTATCTCCCCAAGTGTGCACTCGGCTGAAGAACGAAGCTATGTCCCAGCTCACTCTGCTATCTCCCCAAGTGTGCACTCGGCTGAAGACCGAAGCTATGTCCCAGTTCACTCTGCTATCTCCCCAAGTGTGCACTCGGCTGAAGACCGAAGCTATGTCCCAGTTCACTCTGCTATCTCCCCAAGTGTGCAATTGGCTGAAGACCGAAGCTATGTCCCAGCTCACTCTGCTATCTCCCCAAGTGTGCACTTGGCTGAAGACCGAAGCTATGTCCCAGCTCACTCTGCTATCTCCCCAAGTGTGCACTTGGCTGAAGACCGAAGCTATGTCCCAGCTCACTCTGCTATCTCCCCAAGTGTGCACTTGGCTGAAGACCGAAGCTATGTCCCAGCTCACTCTGCTATCTCCCCAAGTGTGCACTCGGCTGAAGACCGAAGCTATGTCCCAGTTCACTCTGCTATCTCCCCAAGTGTGCAATTGGCTGAAGACCGAAGCTATGTCCCAGTTCACTCTGCTATCTCCCCAAGTGTGCACTCGGCTGAAGACCGAAGCTATGTCCCAGTTCACTCTGCTATCTCCCCAAGTGTGCAATTGGCTGAAGACCGAAGCTATGTCCCAGTTCACTCTGCTATCTCCCCAAGTGTGCACTCGGCTGAAGACCGAAGCTATGTCCCAGTTCACTCTGCTATCTCCCCAAGTGTGCACTCGGCTGAAGACCGAAGCTATGTCCCAGTTCACTCTGCTATCTCCCCAAGTGTGCACTCGGCTGAAGACCGAAGCTATGTCCCAGCTCACTCTGCTATCTCCCCAAGTGTGCACTCGGCTGAAGACCGAAGCTATGTCCCAGTTCACTCTGCTATCTCCCCATGTGTGCAATTGGCTGAAGACCGAAGCTATGTCCCAGTTCACTCTGCTATCTCCCCAAGTGTGCACTCGGCTGAAGACCGAAGCTATGTCCCAGTTCACTCTGCTATCTCCCCAAGTGTGCACTTGGCTGAAGAACGAAGCTATGTCCCAGTTCACTCTCCTATCTCCCCAAGTGTGCACTTGGCTGAAGAACGAAGCTATGTCCCAGCTCACTCTGCTATCTCCCCAAGTGTGCACTCGGCTAAAGACCGAAGCTATGTCCCAGCTCACTCTGCTATCTCCCCAAGTGTGCACTCGGCTGAAGACCGAAGCTATGTCCCAGTTCACTCTGCTATCTCCCCAAGTGTGCAATTGGCTGAAGACCGAAGCTATGTCCCAGCTCACTCTGCTATC